>NC_079228.1:24359468-24583523 GCF_029633865.1 Lampris incognitus
AGACCAGAGGCGGTCACACGCCCCTGTTGTCGGCGGTATCTGGAGTATGGCAGAAGCCACAGCGGACAAAGGCTCAGAGGAACAAAGCCCTTTCCACCAAGTAGATGCTGAGACATGCTGGCACGAACTCCATATCCCGCCCCCTTTCCATAGGCCTTGCTTGGCTGAGAACCTGGCAAAGCTACCAAGCACTTTGCCCTCGTCAAGATTTAGATGGTGCGACAGGTTGGAAATAACATAGTAGGCGCTGTTTATTTGCTCTCCAGAGAGTGTCTGCTGTCCCACGTGCTTTGGATCCAGCATGTATGCAGCTGCATGGATGGGCCTGACACAAAATTCCTGACACCTGTCTAGGGCGACCATGACTGCCTTTTGTTCACTGCTGTGCAGCACTGACGCTGATAAAGCTGCTCCAACATGGTACCTTAACTGACTGAACATTTCGACAACACTAGACAGAACGGCATCATCTCTTTTGATGTAATCAATATAATTCCCAACCAAGTAGAGGAGGCTTCTGCTGCTGCTTATCCCTTTCCAAAATGCTGCATCCTGCAGTGTGGTCCTGATAGATGCTTCAACTTCCAATGTTGGTGAAAGGGCAATCTCTTGGAGAGAGTTCTGCCCCTCAAAGAGGCTGGTGTACATATTAACCACACCAGTCCAGTCGGTGCCAGTGGGCAGTAACAATACGGTCCCATTGGCTGTGTGGTTTCTAACCTTTGTAGCCTGCCAGTGTCTAAAGGTCTCTGCTAATATCTGTCTCTCCCTGATATACTTTACTACTTGCTCAGCTCTCCTGCACAGCGTTTTTATAGACGGTTGTCCAGCAATCTCGTCAAAGAGCCGTTTCACACTGTATGCGGTGCATCCGATAGCTGACACATGCGGGAAGGCTTCCTCTACCTGGGTCCAAGCAGCCTTCATGTCCGGGGTATCATCAGTGATGACAGCAAAGACCTTTTGTGGTCCCACTTCATTTATGACATTTTTCAGTTCTTCAGCAATGAACAGGCTCGTGTATGTGTTGTCCTTTAACTTTGTGCTTTTGTAGAACAGTGGCAAAGGAGTCGAGACAATGTAATATATTGTTCCAGTTTCGTGGACATTAGACCAGCCACTGCTGATGATGCTGATACAATCTGCCTTGCCGATTGTCTCATGGACCTGGCTTTGTACTCTGTCATACTCAGAGTCCAAGAGATGAGAGGACAGTGCCTGCCTGGTGGGCGGACAATAAGCAGGCCTTAGCACACTGAAGAACCGTCTCCAATAAACATTGTCTGTGAGACTGAGGGGTGAAGATGTCGCATACACGGCTCTTGCCAGGCACTCATCAGCATACGCTTGGCTGCCCTGATCCACTGAATCGATGAGGAATTGTCCCCCAGGAGTAGCAGATGGTAAGAATGAGGAAGAAGGAACAGGGATGGAGGCAGAGGAACTCCCATCAGGGCCTGGTGACTGCTGTGAGACCACGGAGTACTCCTTGCATTTGTCCAAATGCATCTGCATCTTGGTGGCATTCTTTGAATGTGTCTTTGAGCAGTAGTTGCACATAAAGGTTTCCCTCCCATCTTTGATGGCTGGGGTGAAATGCTTCCACACACCAGACTGCAGACGTGGCATTGTCCTCTGTGAAGAAAGACATTAAAATGTTATATAAAATTGATGCTTTGCTATCTGGTGCATAGCCAATGCTGAATTCAGGACAGCAAGGCGGAGTAGTGGTCTTTCAATCAATCAATCAAGTTGCATTTTATATAGCACTTTTCTAGCTGCAACAGCCACTCAAAGCAACCAGACAGCCTACATGTAATTCTGTGTGCAGCAATACTTATTAATCAAATAACGTTGAATCAGTTCATCTGGATACATTTATTGAGATACGTTTCATCACTCAACTGACATCTTCAGTCTAAACTGACTGCAGGTAGCCCCACTGCTTATAAACAATACAGCTGCATAACGACAGAAACCAATGACCAGTTTCATATGCAAATATAGTCGTGACCATTAACTAGAGTTTCAATGGCCATGTGTACTATTACAGAGGATTAGGGAATGTTTGCAATCACATAATTGTAGAACGGCAACAGATGTGTAACGACCAAAACCGATGACCAGTTTCATGTGAAAATATGGGCGCACTTGATTCAACTCCTTGATTCAACTCCTTTGGATAACCATGACCTGGATGAATGAGAACATTCACAGACATGGGTGCGACCATTAACTAGAGTTTCAGTGGTCATACCCATATTTGCACATGAAACTGGTCGTTGGTTTCGGTCGTTATTGTTTATAAGTTTAGACTGAAGATGTCACTTAGTTGAGTGATGAAACGTATCTGTGAATAAACACTGTATCCAGATGAACTGATTCAACCTTCTTTGATTCTCTTACCTGGATTATTGAGCACGCATCAAGACAATACTTACTAATGTTAAGGTATAACTGGCTGATACAGCATACCAATATGAAAAAAGTAAAAAATTGGGAATTTGTATTTTCAGTTAGAATTATATTGAGTTGAAAATGAGTTGGTTAGATAATCATACACTTTCCTCACTTGTTCATGTGATGAGTAATACATTCCATAAATACATATACAATCGGTATATAACTTGACACAGTTTAAAATGTTCTAGTTTTACTGCCTTAAAGCCTAAGATGAAAACCTATTAAACCAGATCTTTTTCAAAGCTTACTTGGCTGTAGAAACCAGTAAAACTCAAGAAAATAACTTGAGGCTACTACTTTAAAAAAAAATCGAAAACTGAACATTGTAACACACAGATTGCAAAAGAGAGCACGCCCTTTCATTGATAATCTGAATAAATTCCTTCTAACTCAACATATCTGGATTATGAAATTTTCTCCCAATGCCTCTGCACAATCAACAATTTTGAAAGGTAAACCTGCTCTAGGCAAGGTCCTGGTAGTGCTATATGTTATCCTTTACCTCTCAATTACTGCCCTCATAATGATCATGGGTATAGTTGAAGTCTAGAAATAACTGATGATCCCCCTCTCCAAATGTATAATAAGATTTCATGTTAGCCCCTTGATTGCCTATGCATGTCTCAGCAAATAGACATGCACTAAGCAACATAGAAATTTGGATAATTGCAGTTCTTTGTATCTCTATTATTTCAGGGGGATGTGAATTGGTTGTAAAATAGATTTTGACTGTTAATCGATATATAGCAACGCGATTGTAACTGTTACAATGGCTGTGCACAGTAAGGCAAGCGGTGCAGTCTGCCATATTTGATGAACTGACAGAAGGCCTTTTGTTTATGTGTGAATTTTCATTACGCCTATTAACAAACAAGTGAAACAAGTCTGCAGTAAACGTTTCAGACCTCAACCGACAAAAGTTTTGCTTTTTAACGCTCAGATTGATATACTCGAATATAACTTTCAAAATGTTTCTATGGTAATAAATGTACACAACAAGTAACTATCAGTTTATGCAATCGAACAATTCTCATCAATGAAAAAATGTCATTAATATGAGATGAACCCTTGAGAAAGTGTATAACTTTACCTTAATCCTCGTTCGGCAAAATAATAGAAACGATAACACAATTCAACTACGTGCTTAGCCGCTAGCTTATTCGCCTCACCATAAGGAGGAAAACTGTTTCAGTGCATTGAAAGCACCAACTTGGTGCCGAATGGACTTTGTTTTGTTTTGTTCTGTGGCTTGATGTTGAACTAGCGCTTGTTACTTTAACGTTAGCTGCTCTAGCTAACTTAAACCTATTCAACAACCAAACGATCACGACTGGTGGGAAATAAACCATATAGTAATGGCTGCTCCGACGCACACATCGCGACACCGTGTTTCTTTCTTTCCATCAACGAAAATGTCCAGCGTTACTATCTGATTTTGAGTCCCTCTGTGGAGAAAACTACATTTATGTTTCCCAGAGGAGGGAAAATGCGCTATCTGCCTTTTGTTTTCACCAACAACTTCCTGACTGTCGACGCGCCGTAAAGTAAGGAAGCTGAGATGGGTCAATATACCAGGTAGCACTAACGCGAAAGACCCCAACATGCAGCCCGTTGTTTTCTGTCTAAAATCCTTAAAAATTGTTTACTATATTATCTCTAACACTAGTTCCAAAACAATATGCAATCTAGAGGTAAATTATGTGATTTCGACAGCTACAATGAATGTCTTAAAAGGTAAGTTGATTGACCATTGATTCGCGTCAAGTTACCATTCATAGTTGTGACTATGACTGAGGTTTAAAAAACACTTAAACGGGATGGGTTATAGTAGTACCTGGGTTTTTTTGGTAGCCCAGACATGAGATACTCTAAAAATTAACATTAACTATATAGGGCCTACATGTAAGGTGGTGACCAGCTGTCTAATATATGACTAATTATTCTACTCTTCCTGTTTGCACGTGTGTGCGCGTGTATATGTGTGCGTGCGCGCGCGCACTTGTGTTTAAGTGGATTGTGGATGCCTGATAATGAGGAGACAGAGTTTTACCCCACTCCCGCTAGACACTAGAGGCTGATATGGTTAACTGGGATTCCATCCATCCATCCATCCATCCATCCATCCATCCATCCATTATCTGAACCGCTTATCCTGCTCTCAGGGTCGCGGGGATGCTGGACCCTATCCCAGCAGTCATTGGGCGGCAGGCGGAGAGACACCCTGCATAGGCCGCCAGGCCATCACGGGATTTTTTTCCTTCGTGTTTTTCATTCCTCTTTAGGCTTGAAAAAAAAATTAACTTCATTTTTTTTAAACACCGATTTTTCAAGGAGTTTTTCACATGTCCACTCGGGTAGACAGCATGCGTTACAGTTTTCAACCAAAGAAATATTTATTTAACTAACAAACCAATGAACAAAACGATATTATGTGAAAAATACAAAATAATATATATCTTTACTGCTGTTAAACTAATGTGTTCACATATTTTGACATTCTTATAGCAATGCAAAAATCCACATTAGATGAAATGTTGAAACATGATAGGGCACTGAAAATATCAGTCAAATCAGTCTCAATGGTTTTATTACGTATGAACAGTTAAACCCAGCCCTGGCTTCTCCTTGGTGTTGTCATTCGTTTAGTTTAGAGATGGAATATCTGTTTATCTCTGTCTCTTCCCTTGCAAACCACCCTACATCTACTTCCATATCTATAGAGTGCATGAAACCCATTCATCAGATGGGTGTCTCCCAAATATTGTAACAAGTACCTATGAATTCATATATACTATATTCCCAGGGAAGGAAAATCAGAGTCGTTTCAATAATCCCCGACATAGTGATATAGATAGGGACCTCTTTGAAATGTGTTTCCAAGGGACTATTTTCAGAGAAGATATCTTGATCAAGGTGTATGGTACTCATTAAGCCTGCCGTCCTTTAGGGTCATGAATATGAACATGTCACACAGAGTGACCCGAATACCAATACAGCTCAGCTTGTACTGTATCTTATTTCAACGCAGATTGGGATTTTTCAGTTTTAACAAATCTCGACATAACATGTGCATCTCCTTTACTGTGTTGTTGGAATTTGCAACATCTGCAAATCTTGTGTTTAATTCCAACATTATTGGACCCCAAGATTGTAAGAGACAAGACATCTGACTGGGTGAGGACAACTCACGGTCTGACGGCATGGTGTTTTTTATCACAGATAACGCCATGTGACAGCGGTATACATATATGCCTCAACTGGGCTGTGACTGGTTTGTCTCTCAAGTCAATACAAAACATAGAGGTTAAATGTATGCATCAACATATGAGTTAACATATTATGGACTTTTACATTATTGTTTCTCTCAACTCTCTTCCTCACGGGGTGTCCAGGTAGCGTAGCAGTCTATTCCACTGCCTACCAACACAGGGATCCCGGTTCGAATCCCTGTGTTGCCTCCGGCCCAGCCGGGCGACCCCACAGACACAACAGGCCATGCCCGCGGGTGGGAAGCCGGACGTGGGCATGCGTCCCAGCCGCCGCACTAGCACCTCCCCTGGTTGGTCAGGGCGCCTGCCAGGGGGGAGGAGGAACTGGGGGGGAACAGCGCGATCCCCCCAGGCACCACGTCCTCCCCGGTGAAACTCCTCACTGTCAGGTGAAAAGAAGCAGCTGGCGACTCCACATGCATGATTATTTGGCTTAAATATTCCCAGAAGTTCCACTCGGATCAAGCCCCCCCCAACTCTCTCTCTCTGTTTCTCTCTCTCTCTCTCTCTCTCTCTCTCTCTCTCTCTCTCTCTCTCTCTCGCTCTCTCTCTCTCTCTCTCTCTCTCTCTCTCTCTCTCTCTCTAAGTCTCTCTCTAAGATGCTAAACATTTAATTGCTTTAATTTGTTTACATAGACCTTAGTTAATAGCGCAACTAATGCAAAGGTCAATGCTGGTCCACTAACATAAAAGTTCAATTTACAATTCAAGTCCACTGAGTCCACAGTTTATGGACTTGTGGACATGATAAAAAAAAAAACTTAATAAGGGATAATAAAGAAATGATTAATAATTATGACCCGTGGCTACCAAATTGTAACATTATTGAATGAAAGGACTAACTGTTCTCCTTTGTCTGTTAAATATGTGGGGGGGGGGGGTGATAACCTGTCATCCCATGAATAGTCACCGCACATCAAACTGATTTTTTGCCACTCATGTAGGTCTACACTGATGTTAGTGTTAATGTGCCCATAGATTAACTCTAATGGTAAATGACAGTGATTATCTCCAGTTTGCGGTCACATTTCCTGGACCATACGTCTGTCATTAGATGCTTCCAGAGGGCATTTCAGTTTTTGGGTTTTTTTACAGTACCCAGGTTTGTGAAGAGTGGTGCATGCAGCCAAAGCAAATTACCTCTATCTAATTTTGGGGCAATCTGAGCTGGTAATGTCAGGTTCTACCATACTGCTCTCTAGAAGGGGAACATTCATTTTGACACAGTGCAGAGAGAGAGCGAGATGGGGGGGGGGGGAGTTGGAGAGCAATGGGATCCACTTTGAAAGAGCTGGGATATTATTTTCTCTTTTCTCTGTACTGAGCAAAGTGGAGGAGAATGGTTGTTTGAAAGAAGAAAAAAAAGAGAAACAAGAAAACACCACAGTCCAGGCCAGAGAATTAGGACAGGTCCAAACCTCAGTGATACCAACAGAGAGGAGGGAGCATGATGTCATGCCATGGCAGAGATGCAAGCTGATGGTGGTTTGCTGGTTAGTTGGTGGGTTTGGCCGGACTCAAACTTTCTTTTCCCGCATGGGAATTTTTTTCTGGGGTACTTATTGAAAGGTTATACTTTTAGTGTACTTATATGACATGATAGGAAATTCCAATGGGGCCAGCCAGAGGCAAAGATACAATCTTTAAGGTTAGAAATGAATGCAAAAGAAAAATCTCTCTATAGCTGGTAGATGAGATACCTCAGTGTAAAGCAAAAAAATGCTCATTTTAGAGGAGACATTGTGATATATATCGCTGAGATAGGCATTTTCCCCATCTTTGATTACAGATTAGGTGAGAGTCGATCAGCTATGACTTTCTTTTGAATCCCAAATCTGAACAATAACAAGTGGACATGTTCAGCTCCTTTGTTCCGCTTCCGGTGTGGGAAGATGGCGTGGCGGCCTCACCCAGGACCGTCCATGCAGTGTCTTTGTCCACATCTGCGTCTACGTTTTGTCTTCATTTGATGGCTGGGAGAGCTGGCACTGGATCAGTTGGGAGAGCGGGGCAGGCTAAGCTAACTGCTAGCCCATGCAGACCGGCAGTTCCGATAACACTGAGGGTGGTCTGGCGACGGCCTCACCTGGCGTTGACTGTGGTGTTTTTGATGTTGTCGTGAGGAGTGCAGGGAGGTGTGTCGAGGGTGTCTGGCTGGGAGAGCTTGGTTTGCTTCGTCCGGTGGGCCAGGGGACCACAGCCCCTGCCTGGAGCCTCCTCGGGCAGTCTAATAGGACTCGGAAGTGGAGCGGGCTAAGCTAACTGCTAGACCATGCAGACCAGCAGTTCCGACATTCATCCTGGCTGGCATTTGTTCCCTTGGACAGTGATTTTTTTTTGTTTAGTTTGGATATGTGTGTTCGTGTAGATTTTAGATGTGTTTTGTCTTTGTTTTGTACTGCTGTGGGCTGGGAGAAACGGGATTTCATTTCATTTCATGTATGCAAGTGCATGAAGTGAAATGACAAAGTGTTCCTGATTCCTGATTCTAGCAAAAGCTGTTAAATGCTGGCATTTAGATTCAACAAACATTAAATTGTTAGCTGAGTCTAAAGAATCCCCATCTGTGTGGGGCTTATTTGTATGTATGTCATTGCATGGGTGGCACGGTGGCTCAGTGGTTAGCACTGTTGCCTCACAGCAAGAAGGTCCTGGGTTCGAACCCCAGGCCGTCCCAGGTCCTTTCTGTGTGGAGTTTGCATGTTCTCCCCTTGTCTGTGTGGGTTTCCTACGGGTGCGCCGGTTTCCTCCCACCATCAAAAAGTCATGTATGTTAGGGTTAATACTCATGTCTGTGTCCCTGACCAAGGCAATAGGAAAGAAGAACTGGAGTTGGTCCCCGGGTGCTGCAGCTGCCCACTGCTCCTATACAATAGGATGGGTTAAATGCAGAGAACAAATTCATTGCAACTACAGTGTCAAATAAAGTGGCTTCTTCAGGCTTCATTTGCACTGTAATACAGCAAAAAATTTTGCTGTTACTATGGTGTATAGTAATGACACATATACCCTATCTGTCAGTGTGTTTTTTTAAGGCTAAAAAATAAGAAATATCAATTTAGCTTCTAAAAATGCTCTCATGTCATCACATCACATTTCCCTCTTTAAAATGCTCTGCCAGTCAAGCGTAATCCCCAAGTGCTAACTCTGGACCCAAATACTTGGTGACATAAAAGCCCTTCAGTTACTCTGTAAAATGTGATACTTTAAACATGAAACATCGCCACACACTCTTGATTGTAGTATGGCATTAGATCACTCAACATGGATAAATTAATTGCTAGCTTTTACTAACTGTGAAAGGCGAACAAAAGTGGTTTTGCCCTCATTTCTTGGAGTTTGAAGCTGAAAGTTACGTCATGGGATTCTGTTTGCAATTATTTGATTGAAATCTGAACTTGGCCACGTTAAGAACAGAAATGAGTGAGTCTTGGAAAGGCTTATTGAGAGGGATTCGTGGGAAAACATGACATGTTTGTATAATTCACCATTATGTTCAATAAAATATCTCAAGCCAGCTAAAACATGCCTTGAACGAGCCTGGTTTAACAACAGTTTCATTAGTGCACTCTCTCTGGTTGACATTTATTAATGTAAAAAGGGTTTCCATATAAAACCCTGACTGTCCTCATAGATATGGTGCTTTTAAACAGACCCTTAAGAGCTGCAGCTTTAAATAGATGTTGGGTACATCTGTGCATGTCATTACTGTTTGTTTTTGTTTCCTACTGATGTTTTGTTCAGGACCAAGAGCTATCTGCCCTTGTTCCTCTTACAGTGTTCTCACAGCCTCCAAAATCTTCCCTTAGATTACCTCAAATGAACCACAACCAAAAAATTAATGTCAACATTTAATTTGAAATCCTTCTCCTTCATAAAACAGAAATGAGGATAGTTGATCCTCATCTTATAATGATCAAGATGATGTTCTTTCAAGAAGTACTACAACTATGACAGATGAAATTGAAGTCTGCTGGCACTTATAACATTTCAGTTTAATTGAAAAAGTAAACCATTTTGCTAATGATTATTAACAGCCTCTTAAAAGCAGGACCACTGCATTCCACTGTGAAGCCAGTAAGCATTTGGCCAGTTTGCAGTCTACCACCAATACTTACTGGTTGGGGTTTATTATCTCAAAATAATCATGAGCACCCCTTTAATTACAGTTTTGAACTCATTAAAAAACACCATTCAATATCTTAAGCTTCCTTACAAGTGGCCCCTCAGTTTTGAAGTTTACAGCAATCCAATCCCTCATCTCGACTTGTATTCTATATGTGGTATAACCATTTCAGGGTGACGGGGCTGGAGCACATCCCAACAAGCATTGGGTAGAGGAAATTGGTCAGAAGACACCCAGGTCAGATCACCAGTCTATCACAAGGCCCCAACACAAACATTTACTGTCTCATTCATATCTAAAGACAACTTCAATTTTCCACTGCATGTCTGTGGGCTGCTGGAAGTATCCAGGGGAAACCAGTGTGAATACACAGAGAACATGCAAACTCCACAGAGGGGGAGTGAACCCTCTATTTATGAAACAACAGAGCTCACCACTAAGCCACCATGACTCCAACTAATAGCATTTACAAGTCAAAACAGCACTGTTGTTTCAGTTTTTTTCAACTGATAATGGGGAGACTGCCTTCATTAAAGTAACAAATGACCTTCTTTTAGCAGATCAGGGTGATAGTTCTAATATTCTTTGAGATTTTAATGCAGCCCCTGACACTTAGACCATGTAATTCTTATTGGCTGTCTTTAACTCTGGGTTGAACCAAGGGCACAGCACTAAGTGGGTTCTGACCATGTCTCACAGGTGGGAGTTTTTTTTTATCACAATAGGAAAATCCTCTTCTTCAGCCCCATTATATGTGGAGTTCCTCTAGGATCCAGTTAAGGCCCCATCATGTTTTTTTTATAACCTACATGCTCCATCTTGATGACTTTAACCATAATAAGATTTCCTTCCATTTCTGTTACTAATAACAGACACATATTCCTCTGATGACATAATGTCTGGAATAGCTTGGAAACTGTAAAGGAATGTTGTGATGACATTAAATGTAGTATGTCACAGATTCTTTACAGCAAGATAAAAACTAAAAAGAAATGTTACTTTTGCCCTCTTGGCTTATTTTATATGCTTTATAGTCAACTTGGCTCTGTAAGCCAATGTGAGGCCAGCTGACAGAAATTTAGCATTATTTTTGTTGCCAAATTAAGATTTGATAAGCAAGTATACAGATTTGTATGTACAGTGTTGCTTCCTTTAGTTGTGAACAATTTCCAGTATTAAGGCATTTTTATCCTTTAACTACCTTTGAGAAAGTTACTCATGCCCCTATTTCCCCACATTAAACTACAGTGATTCTCTTTACTCTGACATTATTAAAAATATATATTTCACAAAGCTTGTTCAAAATGCAGCAACAAGAATGAAAACTGGAAGTAACAGATTCAGTCATATCCTTCCAGTTCTGGCATCTCTTCAGTGGGTGTATGAATAATTTTAAGATTTTACTGATCACTCTCGAAGCAGTTAGGTTTGGAGAATTTCAGACCTTCTATCTGAACCAGTGGCTTACCTTAGGTATTTTGACAGCATCCCACTGGAGTTTCCAAAGTCTAGACTCAAAAGGCTAAGGACTAGGCTTTTGCCATCAGGTGACCCTAAAAAGACAGGAATGACCTGCCTGAGGAGCGCATACCGGCAGCATCAGAATGAGAATTTATGATTACAAATCTGCTTTTTATTGTTACTCATTTTAATTCATTTCTCATTCATTGCCTTTTTTAATTACTAAAATCATTGTAAACTTTGTTTTGAATAAGTCTAGCGTGCCATATTATTATTATTATTGTTGTTGTTGTTATTTTTATTATTATTATTACCCCGTTCCATTAAAGTCATCAGAGTTGCTTTCATTGAGCTGTACCATAGAGCTATACCCCTACTCGCAGTACCCTTACCACCCAGCAGAGGCCACTATGGCCAAGACCTTTGACATCAACCCAAGGACCAGGTAGGATCAAAAGTTACCCTGTGACTTCAGCATAATGGCAAACATCCATCTTTGGATATTTGCCATGATGTTTGAGAAAACAGCATGTTAAGTTTCTGGGCATTTGATTGCATCAATCATGTACAGTATATGGACAGTAGTCATAGAGCCCGTCCAACAGTCTGCTTCTCAGTGTCCTGCCACGGCATTGACTGAAAAGCAGCAGTGCCGAGGTTATTTGGTGGAGCTCATTGTCTTGTATACTGTCTTCTGGCATTGCAAGTTCAGTTTCACTGTCTAACAGAAGCCAGTGTCAGACTTACATTATAAAATCACCCTATGTGTGCCACCTACTTTTGCTATTTCTTGCTCTCTCACACCTACTGCACAATTCTTCTCACTTTACTGTAGGAGGACCTGAAAACATTATACTGAGCAAACAGTAATTACTGTTGACTCATAAAGAGTAATTTTCCAAGGCATTGTAATTCAGTATTCACATAGCAAACACCAGGTAGATACAAAATGGATGCGAGAGAGTCAGTGATTCGGAGTCAGTGATTCCTATATGAACAGGGTTAATGTCTCATAAGGAAGCAGGTGTGTCAAGGGAGGAATGAGGGTCAAGGATGAAGAGGACAGGCACATTTAAATGGATCATGAATTGTAGCAAGGAAATCAATCTCCTCCCCTGTCCTCCATTTGTTTTCAATCATTAGTTTATTTTCCATGGGAAAATGACATAGATCACTGCCTTGATGAGACACCGCCACCATTCCACTTATTCAATACACGGCTTGGAAAATAACACAACCATTTTGTCTTTGTTTCAGGGTTTTCTTTTCTATGTGTGAGGCTGGAAGAAAATGCGACAGACATGTAAAAGAATCTCATAACAACCTGCCGATTCGCTGAAACGGAGCAACATTAATGATTAAGGCGAGCTCAGAAGCATACAGTCTTTTTAAGATAAACACAAAGGCCATTGTTTACTTGGGCAGGCAGAGAAGCAAAGCATTTGTGGGCTCCAGCGCTGTGCAGAAATTAGCGTATTCTCAAGTCTCTGAAGTTTGCATGACTGCTCCATGTTGTCACATTACATTGTCTTTGTAAGTAATGGGCTTGGAGAAATGGCATTGCTGCATTGTTAGACACTGGGAGCACCCAGGGAAACGCAATTTTTCTTCCTTAAAGAACAAAAGCAAACAAAAATGATAACAGAGAAACTCAAAGGGAAAAAAATTAAAAACAACAAATTAGAAAAAGAAGAAACAAAAAAGGCCATATTTGTTTCCCAGTTGCTGCTCCACCCCCTCTGCCGATCTGGGGAGGGCTGCAGACTACCACATGTCTGTTCTTATACATGTGTAGTCGCCAGCCGCTTCTTTTCACCTGACAGTGAGGAGTTTCGCCAGGGGGACGTAGTGCGTGGGAGGATCACGCTATTCCCCCCAGTTCCCCCTCCCCCCTGAACAGGCACCCCAACCGACCAGAGGAGGCACTAATGCAGCAACCAGGACACATACTCACACCTGGCTTCACCACCCAAGCCGGAGGCAACACAGGGATTCGAACTGGTGATCCCCGCGTTGGTAGGCAACGGAATAGACTGCTACGCTATCCGGACGCCCACCATATTTGTCTTTTGAAGTAACTGGATATTAATTTTGCCATGCACCAAAAGAAAAAAAAAGTCCATCAGTCCAAGGCTTTATGGATCTGAAACACTTACAACCACCTTACAGATCAAAACGTGAACAGTGTTTGAAAATGTGAGGGTACTGCCTCAGGAATACATACTTACGCCCCTTTTCCACTGCATGGTACCGGCTCGACTCAACTCAACTCTACTCGCTTTTTTTGGTTTTCTATTGGGCAAAAGTTAGGGATAGTACCTGGTACCAGGTACTTTTTTTGGTACCACCTCCATTGAGGTTCCAAGTGAGCTGAGCCGAAACTACATAAAAGTTGACATGAAAATACCACTATAAATAAATAAATGAAATAAAATAAATAAAATATAGATATAAATAAATAAATAAGCCCCACTGGTCATTTGTGGGCATGTTGACTAGTTTTTCTTTTATAGATTTTATCTTTATTTATTTAAATATAAATAAAATAAAATATATGTATATTTATTTTATTTATTTATTACAATTAATAAATAAATATAAATAATACATTTTATTTATATTTATTTGAATATAAATAAAATCAAATATATGTATATTAATTTATATTTATTTATTATAAATAAAATCTTTAAAAAAAAACTAGCCAACACACCCACAAATGACTAGAGGGGCTTTGCTGTGAGAGGATACTATCTGCAGTGGAAAACGAAATCCCAAAAAGTAAAGCAAGCAGAGTCGAATAGAGTAGAGTCAATTTGAGCCAGTACCATGCAGTGGAAAAGGGGCATTAGTTTTCACATGTAACACATTTTCCTGCTGCTTACATGTTTACACGCATACGGGACATGCAGCAGTACCTCAGTTAAAGGGATGGATTGGTTTCCAGGGTGTTTACTATGTGTCCTACTTACATAGAGTCAAAAAACTTGCAGATACCTTTTTTATATCGGTATGTGCAGTTTGAAGATATGTTGAATGGCGAATTTAGCCTAGTTTAGCTCAATTGCTGAATGTCTACTGAGAGTATTAGCAGCTGCAGCTGCCCTAAAAGGAAGGGAACTAAACCTTCACACTTCGCTAAATGCTGTAAGTTCCGTATTCAAAAAGTAATGAGTTTCACTATAAACAAAGAATATATCAAACTTCCTAAAAATGTCCTCATCCTGGCCAGACAGGCATTACTTTTCATTCAGTTGAGGCGTCCGTGTAGCATAGCGGTCTGTTCCATTGCACACCAACATGGAGATCGCCAGTTCGAATCCTCGTGTTACCTCCGGCTTGGTCAGGCGTCCCTACAGACACAATTGGCCGTGTTTGCAGGTGGGAAGCTGGATGTCGGTAGGTGTCCTGGTTGCTGCACTAGTGCCTCCTCTGGTCGGTCGGCGCGCCTGTTTAGGGGGGAGGGGGGACTGGGGGGAAGTGTGATCGTGCTACGTCCCCCTGGTGAAACTCCTCACTGTCAGGTGAAAAGAAGCGGCTGGCGACTCCACATGTATCGGAGGAGGCATGTGGTAGTCTGCAGCCCTCCCTGAATCGGCAGAGGGGGTGGAACAGAGACCGGGACGACTCGGAAGAGTGGGGTAATTGGCCGGATACAATTGGGGAAAAGAAGGGGGGAAATCCAAAAAAAAAATGAAAAAAACTTTTCATTCAGCTCCTAAGTCTCATGAGAGAGCGACAGAGTTAACTATAATCAAATTTTTAGGATTTTGCATGCACTTGTGTAAACGCTGGTTAAGAAAAATTGTTAACACCAGGCTAACATGTAACAATTAATAATGATCAGTTTCGGAGAAGGTGTATTTCCCTTCTTTTGAGAGGAGATGCTAATCATCCAGGTAGACATCTAGCATTTTAGCTAATCTAGGCTACACTCACTGTTCAATAGACCTTTAAACTACATACCCAGATGTCTTTATGCATGCTCAAAAATCCAGTTAAGAAAATCACCGAACGTTGAATCAGTCATCAGGACGCTGTACCACCGAGCTGACAACGTCCCCACCGACACAGCGGCCGGCCCTGGTTAAGTGTGGTTATCCTAACTGGCCGTTTGTCAAAGCCAGGAAGACGCCCAAACAGTGCACCAGCCAATCAAAGAGAGGAGAAGGACAACAGCTGCCTAAGCATAAACCAGTGGTGATTCCGTATGTGGCAGGACTGTCAGAAAAGTTGAGATGCGTATTTTCCAAACACCGCGTCTCAGTTGTTTTCAAATCCCAAAACACGCTGCACCAGAAGTTGGTCCAACCCAAGGATCTGGTCCCCCAGCACAAACAGAGCAATATAGTGTACGCTGTTAAGTGCCAGGAGGATTGCTGTGACTTGTACATCGGGGAAACCAAACAGACGCTGGCCAAGAGGATGGCACAACACAGAAGAGCAAACACGCCAGGCCAGAACTCTGCAGTCTACACCCATCTACAGGCTGTCGGCCACTCTTTCAAGGATGAGGATGTGCACATCCTTGATAGGGAGGAACGCTGGTTTGAACGGGGAGTCAAAAAGGCATCTATGTGAAGAGGGGACAACCATCCCTGAACTGAAGGGGGGGGGGGCTAAGAGTACATCTGTCACCATCTTACAATGCTGTGATTGCAACCATTCCCAAATCCTCTGTGAACAGTACACATGCCCATTGTAACTCTAGTTAATGGTCATGCCCATGTTTACATATGAAACCGGTCATTGGTTTTGGTGGTTATGCTGCTGTATTGTTTATAAGGGTGGGGATACTGCAGTCAGTTTAGACTGAAGAGGTCACTTAGATCAGCGATGAAATGTTTCTCTCAATAAACACTGTGTCCAGATGAACTGATTCAACTTTCTGTGGCACACACATACACACATATACATAAGAAAGGCATACACGAGTCTGTCTGACTCCATGTGAGTGGAACACGTAGTAAAAACCCCAGAAACCAAGCCATCCCTTTAAAGGGGACCTATCATTAGTTAAATCTGGCTGCTGCTAGAAAAGACAGTGTAGGTGAAATCATAAACAGGGAAGGTAAGAGCACAGTAAAATGCCCATCATGTATCAGAAAAAAAGTTAGAAAAGGACTCTGCCACAATAATTATGAAATTATGGGCACTGGACATTTCACCAGCTCCTCTTTCTGAGAAAGAATGGACGGACGGATTTGTTCTGTCGATGAATGTTGTCAGTCATCCCCGTAGGAATCCTTTTGGGTAGGTTGGTATTTATCCTGCTGCCACCACAGGTGAATCTTTCCTTGTGCAGATACTCTGACCCGAGATCACCCTCCTAATGTAAAGCACGGGACTCCCATGAGACCGGACAGCTAAGTGTCCTCTAGAGACCAAGAATCACGTTGACACAGGTTAACAATACCAGGAAGCCCCGAAATGTGCCAAAATCTCCCGCTGTATCTGGCACGCACACTCACGGTGGCCTGCTGCCATGAGTCAAGGAGCAAACGCCTGCTTGAAAACTGCAGTGTTACAGAGTGGCACCTTCTGTTGAGTTGCAACGCTAAAAAAAAAGAAACTGTTAAAACAATGACTTCGACTGACACAAACATTCTTCAAGAGTCAGGGGTTAAAAGGAGCCCTGGGGGCCGAGGGCACATGCTTCCAATTAGGTCTCAAATAGGCAAGGGGAAACAGTTGATTTAGGAATATTACTGAAGAATGACTTTAATTAGCTGAGAGACTAAGGGCCTCCTGAACACAGCATCTTCTATAAGAGACAAACAGGGCCAAGCAGCACCAATCAGGAGGGCCGACTCGGTGTTATGGTGGCCAGGGCTTGCTGAGAACACTCAGGGCACCGGTGATATCTGTTTATCAGAGCTCCGCTAATAAATCACGTTTGTTGACAAGGCGTGTGCGTACCAAGTCGGACTTTTCCATATGTATGTGTGTTTTCTATATCGGTCATTGGGGTCCAGTAAGTCTAAAAATAAATGTGCAAATGCCTATTTGCTTTATGCGGGTGTGTGCGCAGATGGATTGTGTGCCACGGTGGCTTATCTCGTTTGTCTTTTTGGTCATAACTAGACAAGTGTCCCCACCAACTGAACATATAGCTGAATTTGGGCTGCCTTGACCATCAAACCAACTGTACTGTCATTTAAAAGGCAAAAGAGTTGGAATTAATGTCAGTATCAGAATCATGTTTATTGGCCATGTAGGTTTGCACATACATGGAATTTGACTCCAGTTCCGTGGCTCTCTCAGTGTACGTAACATAGAATAACAACACAACAAGCTTCAGATACACAAAGATTGACTTATACAGGTGAAATAAGAGGTGAAAAAGTGCAATGGTGCAGAGAATATATCAGAGATGCTGAAATAGATGTTAGCAGGTTACTTACATAGATGCCTAAGGTGGATGTACATGACAGAGTGTGCCAGTATGCATACAGTGTACAGTACAGTATATACAATATGATTTGATTTATTTGACAGTGTTAAGCGTTCATTTTAATGACAGCCCACGGGAAGAAGCAGTTTTTATATCTGATTGTTTTGGGGTACAGTGCTCTGTAGCACCTACCAGAGGGGAGGACTTGGAACAGGTTGTGACCAGGGTGTGGTGGGTCTGCAGTGATGTTGTTTGCCCGTTTCCTGACTCTGGAGGTGTGTAAGTCTTGAATGGAGGGCAGGTTGGCACCAGTGATTTTCTTTGCAGACTTAACTGTTCTTTGTAGTGTGTCCCTGTCCTGTTTGGTGGTTGAACCAAACCAGACTGTGATGGATGTGCAGAGGACAGACTGGGTGATTGCCATGTAGAACTGAATCAACAGTTTCCGAGGCAGGCTGAGCTTCTTGAGCTGGTGGAGAAAGTACATCTTCTGCTGCCCCCCCCCCCATTTTTCTTCCCAATTGTATCCAGCCAATTACCCTACTCTTCCTAGCTGTCCCGGTCACTGCTCCACCCCCGCTGCCGATCCAGGAAGGGCTGCAGACTACCACATGCCTCCTCTGATACATGCCAGCCATTTCTTTTCACCTGACAGTGAGGAGTTTCGCCAGGGGGACGTAGCGCGTGGGAGGATCACGCTATTCCTCCCAGTTCCCCCTCCCCCCTGAACAGGCGCCCCAACCGACCAAAGCAGGCGCTAGTGCAGCGACCAGGACACACACCCACATCCAGCTTCCCACCCGCAGATGCGGCCAATTGTGTCTGTAGGGATGCCTGATCAAGCTAGAGGTAACACAGAGATTCAAACTGGCGATCCCTGTGTTGGTCGGCGATGAAATAGACCACCATGCCACCCGGATGCCCCAGGTTGAATTTCCTGAGCTGGCGGAGAAAGTACATCCTCAGCTGGGCCTTTTTAATGATCGTGTCTATGTTGGATGCCCACCTTTCATCCTAGGAGATTGTGGAACCCAGAAATCTGTAGGTTTTCCCCGTAGACACCGTGCTGTTGAGTATGGGGGGGGGCAGTGTTAAGGGCTCTTCCTGAAGTCCACTGTCATTGCCACTGTTTTGAATGTGTTTTGCTCCACGTTGTTATGGCCACACCAGTTACACCCATACTAAGTCTCATCATCTTATTCAGTTGAGAAGGCTCTGGCTCACTGAATTACAATGGCCAGTGTTGTTGTGGTGATAATGTGAAGTATATTAGGTTTGATGTTTTTTTTTTGTCAACTGAGGCCAAACAAATTAATCTTGTAATGTCACACAGTATGTTGTCTGTTTGGGCTGATCCTCTGTGGTGTTTGAAGTGGTTCAAACTGAATACTTGGAGATTCAGTTTGTGAATAAGTGGAGAAATGTAAAAAAGAAAAAAACAAGGTAAAATGCTCTTTAACATATGGTTTCTCATTTAATTTTGTTGACCTTATCCAGAGGGACATGTCGCCAGCTTGCAAGACTGTCCATGGACACATTAACCAGACCTTTGACCTCTCAGCTACAGGATAGTCTCTTGTAACATGAGGCCAGCCAGTGGTTCACATAATGTCACACTTCATGGATTTCACAGGTGACCCGCTACTCTCCAGTATTTCACTCTCTTTATTTCTTATCATATTTGCAGTTCCTCTAAAAAAATGCATTTTAATTGCTTTCGGTGAAGAAATGCAATACCGGGTTTATTTGCCGTCGTACAAATGTGTTGACTTTAGTGAGTAGAAGTCCCCACCCCCCACCCCCACCCCACCCCACCCCGCCGAATGGACCCTGGGTAATGACACGGCAATTACTCTGCAAAGTTAGTGAGCTAGTGAAAGAAACAGTGAATTAAATCCATCATGGGATTCTGACAGCTTTTCTTAATTTATTGATTTCAGCGGCCTACTCAAGATTACCGTGATGTGTGCACACATGATTCAGCTTCTGCTAAAAAAAAACACACACAAAACAAAAAGACCGAGAGGCTTGCGTGACACACCGACATATAGAGGATGAACTTTGAAGGACCCGATGCTCAGCGTCGAAATTCAAACGGATGGTGTGTATTAATGAAACCACAGATGTCAGAATGTCATCAACATGTGATTTCACAGTGTGTATGCGTGTGTGTCTAAGAATCACAGTGTGTGTATGCGTTTGTGTGTAAATGAGTCTGTCTTTCTACATGTGCGAGTGTGCACACATGCATACATGCATGCATACGCGTTAAAGTGCGTGTGTGTGTGTCCTATGCAATCTCGGAAATACTAGTAGGAGTATTTATACATGCGCACAACCACAAGTGTGTAGACGAGCCATCCTGTGTATCTCTGTGTATGTGTATCCATTGTGCCCACGCTATCATGATAACTAATGAGGAAGTCTGTGCCAAACATTTTGTCTCCTCACCTCAGTTCGCACGTTGACGATTTTATAATAGCCTGAATTTTTCATGGCGTATATCTTATTCCTTTTTTATCACCTTGGCAGAAATTGCCTCAGCAGATTAAGCTCCCGTAAGGCTGAGGGAAGCGTGAGCTGGGTAAAGGGTGATTGCGGAGACTTACCGAGCACCGTTAAATTACTCATTTAAACCAGGTAATGATTTAACAACAGAACAAAATGATTGGATTTGGTGATAGGTCTTTTGATGGGAGGCGTATCAAATCAGCGGAGGAGAACAACAGATGTCAGAACAATGCTGAGGTTTTTGATTTGTTTCCCCTTGAAGATAGCGAAGCACTGCTTTCTTATTTACGACACAATTAAGGGTCAGAGGCGAGATGGGAACGAGGAAGGGTACAACACATGACGAAGTCCATAAACCCCTTCTGAACCAGTGACAATGTGAGTGGTAGATGGTACGTTGTACACTCTGTGAGGCTCTTAACCCAACCCTGCTGCTGGTCACGCAGGTCAGACCATTAGGTTATAATGATTAATGCTGTTACCAAGGCCACGTGTAAGAGGATTACAACCGAGGGAAGCACTTTGAACACATTAGCAAACTAGCCATGAGACATCATAGGACATGGACACTCAAGCTTGTGCATACACAGTTGCAATATTTAAAAAGTGTGTTTGGTCTATTCCGTTGCCTACCAACACGGAGATCGCTGGGGGGGGGTGGACTGGGGGGAATAGCGTGATCCTCCCACGCACTACGTCCCCCTGGTGAAACTCCTCACTGTCAGGTGAAAAGAAGCAGCTGGTGACTCCACATGTACCAGAAGAGACATGTGGTAGTCTGCAGCCCTCCCTGGATCGGCAGAGGGGGTGGAGCAGCGACCGGCACAGCTCGGAAGAGTGAGGTAATTGGTCAAGTACAATTGGGGAGAATAAGGGGGAAAATCCAAAAAAAAAAAAAGACGATAAAGTGTGTACGTGTGAGTATTCATGTATGTGCGGGTACATTTACAGTATGTGTCTGTATAATCTTTATGCCGGGAGTAAATGCAAACATGCCAATTAAAGCACACACGTGCCAATTAAAGCACACATGCCAAATGTGTAGCGCAATCGTTTTATGTTCTTGTTTTTCTCCAGATATCGCCTGCTGAAATTATACACCCAACAATGGTAGTTCGTATACAAATTCCAAGTCCTCATAACTTGTGACTTCAGGCTCCGGCAGTAGTCATGGCGTGCATTCATGTAGCCTACCATAAGGAGAGCGACGCATCCATCCCGTTCACGTGCACTTTGTCCCACATATTTGTATATTTCTTAGAAGTATCGGCTCCTCAGCCCTCAACCGCTTCCAGATGCGGAATGCCGGAGATAATCTGCCCCGTGGATCTCACTGAGAATAGGGTGTCTCAGAGAAACTGAACCACCAGGTCCTGCTCCCAGACCAGAGAGATCCAATACACACACACATCCCTTACACAGAAATACACACACATGCAAACAGTGCCGCACTTTACATATGGTACAGTCACGCACATACACTGATACAAAAGTGGCGTATATATACACACACACACATACTGACATGAACACAAACATGTTCTAAAATCTAACGCCGATATAATGTGAGTCCAGTTTGCAAGCGATAATGTAAAATGCCACACCGGGCACGCCTGACTCAACCAAAAGCCAAGCTCTCAGCCTACTATAGGACAAGAGTATGGGGTAACTCAAAGACAACAAACTGCAAAGACAAACACATTAGTGTTTGCTGATAATGTCTGACAAAGAAGTAATCTTTTTCTAATTTTCTACACAAACACAAACAATATTATCTTGAGAAGTGGATGGTGAGAGGTTAATGTTCCCTTTGTTAATGTTCCATATAGCTGCCCTACACTTTGATTACTGTTTATTTATACCCCCTTCATCCCAGAATTTGATTTTAGCCAAATTACTTTTGAAGTTGCGCTTTCCTCAATGGCAAACAGATGCTTAGATAGAACTAGATCACACAGAGCAATGAGGCGGCTCTACTGTAAGAAAACACGGCCTCTGGTTAACAATGTGAGAGAAATGGCTGTAATATATATATATATGTATATATATATGGATCTTAAACAATACATCTTATAAATATGTCTCACTGAGTGATGTGCTCGCTGTTTATGGTTGCCAGTAAAACGTCTGAAAACATCTGCAATACAGAGCAGCCAGGACTTCCAAAAAGTGTGGTCATTTGCAACCGATACTGCTTTTGTTTTGACTTTTTTGCGAAATATAACATTACATTATGGTCAGTTTTGAGTACTTTCTCCAGACTGGTTTTCTGCAGCCAACATAAACAGCCAATCCCTTAAGCAGGGCACCAAGTGTAATAGCAACCCAGACCTTTTACGCCATCCAGACGGCACAGGGCGCTGTGGTGACTTGTCATCAGGGAAAGTTTTCCAGTCTGGAAAAAATGTCTGCAACATCGAACATAGTGTAGGGGGAAAGGCACCTTAGCATTTAGCTGAACAAGAACTTACTGGGAAAAAAAAGAACAGAAGTAAACACATTCTTTCATTATAAGGAAAAAAATTAAAGTCGTTTCACCGTGCCATTTTGTTGGCAATGGATCGGCTTCATCTGAGTGATTACCCAACCCCTGTTCAAATTTGTCTGGCACCAGGGTGGTCATTAAAATATTTGGCAGTTTCTTGCCTTTACAGATGAACTTAAGAGCGGGTTTTAAATCTAGAGGGGAATACCAATCATCCACAATGAGCCGGCCTGGAATGGTGGGGGAAGAAAAAGAGGTAAAACCTTCTCGAATAGACCAACAGCCAAGGCAGGGATGAAAATATGTCTCCAGCCTTGTGAACCTTTGGATTTTTATTTGCGTGAGGCGAAGGTGTTGAGAGTTATGTTACTGATGGACTGGAAGTTTGAGTTGACATAGTTGGAACCGATCGTGCATTTTTCTTTGGAGGTGAGGAGGCTCGGATACATCAGATCACACATCATAAGGCGTAACAAGCTCATGTTTCTCATTGTTCAACAGTCTACTTCAGTTTGGAGAGGAAAAGAATGGAAGCAAAGCTGCACGTTTAACTTGAACATTTTGAATGCTAGATCCTGGCCTTCACATATTCTCGAAAACTGTGCAAGAGTAGAGGTACACCGTATTGACTTAAATCAATAATACAAGTGTCCCTTACTTAATCTTGAGCAAAACTCCTTCAAACAAACTGGGTGAATATATCTGTACAGGCTACTCATTGCCGTGAATTGAATCAACTTGAAAAATTTACTTCTGCAAAGAGTGCACACTCTGGTACTGAAAGTGGCAAAATGAAAACCACAACAATTAGTTAAAGACTGTCATAACTTGAAAGAGGAAGAATACCTTGATGTGTTTATAGACCTCTAAATTAAAGACATCTATTTCAGTTTGTCAGAGTGTTTCTGGGTCAGTGGCGACAGGCATGGGCGCAAGTCCATGAATACTGGGATGGTATCCAGCATTTTCTTTACCTGTACTCCCGTCCATAGGGTTAGTGGTTGTGTCAGGAAGGGCATTCGATGTAAAATTTTGCCAAATCATGCAGACTGACAAGACCATACTGGGTCATATCAAGTCAAGGTCAAGGGTCAAGGCCCGGGTTAACAACGACCGCCATCGGTGCTGTGCCCTCACATGGTACCAATGGAAACTATCAAATCAGCTGTGGCGACCCCTGGGGAAACAGGGAACAAGCCGAGAGAAGAGGAGTATTTCTGGATCAGTTTGGTTTTATGTGTATGGCAAAATTTTGATAAATGTTGTGAAAATTGCACGGCATTGTTATATTTGACATGGTGGTTTTTACATGAGTACATTGTGATTGCTTCGCCATTGGCTGGCATTTGCTCTCTCGGACAGTGAATCTTTTTATTTTATTTTTTTGGATATGTTGGATATATGTATTTTTGTAGTTTTTTTTTTTTAGTTTGGATATGTGTTCTTGTAGTTTTGATATGTGTTTTTGTCTTTGTGTTGCACTACTGTGGGCTGGGGGGAAACAATATTTCATGTCATTTCATGTACGCAAGTGCATAAAATGAAAAGACAAATAAATGTTCCTGATTCCTGAACAACTTCACCAACACTTTATGTTATATTATATGATACCATACAACCCAGGACATGCAGAAACAGCACAAATCAATTATCTCCCATTTTAGCTTCTCTTCTCCAGTCTTGACTTCACTGGAGATGTGGCCTTGCGATCCCGAACAAAAATGAGTGGCTGTCATTTTGTCACTTTGGGAGACTTTTTGGTGTGACTTGAACATTTTTCAAGCCACGCCACAAAGCCTCCTGGCACAACAAAGAAAGCCAGAGGGATAAACCCACAAGTTGTGGCTTTCCATTTGACTTTTCGTTCATTGCTGCTGCTCTGTAGCTTTTGGTGTGAGGTAAGTGTAACTTTTTAAATGTCTGCAAAGCTGTCCCTCAGGGATCAATTCTAGGTCCAGTTTTGTTCAATTACATTAATGTACACTACCGTTCAAAAGTTTGGGATCACCCAAACAATTTTGTGTTTTCCATGAAAAGTCACACTTATTCACCACCATATGTTGTGAAATGAATAGAAAATAGAGTCAAGACATTGACAAGGTTAGAAATAATGATTTGTATTTGAAATAAGATTTTTTTTACATCAAACTTTGCTTTCGTCAAAGAATCCTCCATTTGCAGCAATTACAGCATTGCAGACCTTTGGCATTCTAGCTGTTAATTTGTTGAGGTAATCTGGAGAAATTGCACCCCACGCTTCCAGAAGCAGCTCCCACAAGTTGGATTGGTTGGATGGGCACTTCTTTGAGCAGATTGAGTTTCTGGAGCATCACATTTGTGGGGTCAATTAAACGCTCAAAATGGCCAGAAAAAGAGAACTTTCATCTGAAACTCGACAGTCTATTCTTGTTCTTAGAAATGAAGGCTATTCCATGCGAGAAATTGCTAAGAAATTGAAGATTTCCTACACCGGTGTGTACTACTCCCTTCAGAGGACAGCACAAACAGGCTCTAACCAGAGTAGAAAAAGAAGTGGGAGGCCGCGTTGCACAACTGAGCAAGAAGATAAGTACATTAGAGTCTCTAGTTTGAGAAACAGACGCCTCACAGGTCCCCAACTGGCATCTTCATTAAATAGTACCTGTTAGAGCCTGTTTGTGCTGTCCTCTGAAGGGAGTAGTACACACCGGTGTAGGAAATCTTCAATTTCTTAGCAATTTCTCGCATGGAATAGCCTTCATTTCTAAGAACAAGAATAGACTGTCGAGTTTCAGATGAAAGTTCTCTTTTTCTGGCCATTTTGAGCGTTTAATTGACCCCACAAATGTGATGCTCCAGAAACTCAATCTGCTCAAAGAAGTGCCCATCCAACCAATCCAACTTGTGGGAGCTGCTTCTGGAAGCGTGGGGTGCAATTTCTCCAGATTACCTCAACAAATTAACAGCTAGAATGCCAAAGGTCTGCAATGCTGTAATTGCTGCAAATGGAGGATTCTTTGACGAAAGCAAAGTTTGATGTAAAAAAAATCTTATTTCAAATACAAATCATTATTTCTAACCTTGTCAATGTCTTGACTCTATTTTCTATTCATTTCACAACATATGGTGGTGAATAAGTGTGACTTTTCATGGAAAACACAAAATTGTTTGGGTGATCCCAAACTTTTGAACGGTAGTGTATCTAATACTCTTTCACTTATGCTGATGAGTATAATATACTGCTGTGTATCTACTGTTGCTCTGGCTGCTCAGTATAAAGCTTTGCCAAGGTAAAGTCTATCTCTTTCAGCTTAAGGGGATTTTAAATGGAGATAATACCAAGTTAATGTTTTTAACTCTGTCTTGGGAGATCTCTTAATCCTTCGATCATTGTAACTATGCAGAGTAAACAGATAGAGGGCATCAAGAGGGTTTGGGTTTTAGACATCACATTGAAAATCTGGTGAGAAGATTAAATGTGGAAAAATAGGCTTCTGTTTCAGGCGTGAGTCTTGTGTCTCCTTTGTAGCTTGAAGAATATGGTTGCTGTTCCTTTCTTGACCCCACTTGATTATTTTGATCTACTGCACATGACTGCTGCTGCACAGTATGCGCGACTCTTTATCGTGGTGTGTTGAGGTATATTATTGGCTGTAAAGCTTTCCCTCATCATTGTACCCCGTGTGCCAAAACTGGCTGGCCCTTTATGAAAAATTCAAAATTATGGTCCGTGCTTACAGAACCTGTTTTTGTTGTTTGTTTGTAATATGAACTGAATTAGGCAAAAGAGCCTATGTGAACTCTGTTTCTATAATTTGGAGCTGTCTGCAGGCTAATTTGAAACGTAAGGAATTGGTCACCCTCGGGGAATTCAAAGGACTTATGAAGGGCAGGCCAACAGACTTTAATAGGAACTGCCTCTTTCATTTAGCATGCTATTAAGTCCCCACTTGAACAGCGCTTTCCTGGATCATGTTTTGGTACTTATTGACCTGTGTTTCCTCTTATTTATTAGTGTTCTAGTGTTGTACTTTGCGGATGTGCTTATGTAATTTTTTACTGTGTAACTTTAATGTTCTCATTTTAATTATAGAAATTATTGTGCTGCTGTTGGCCAGGGAACACTTGTCACTAAGAGGCAATTTTTTTTTCATGTAAAATAAAGGATAACAAAAAAAATAGCAGATTGGCATAGTCTTACATTAAGCCGTAGATTACAATGACGCGAGCAGCTTTATTGATTTTAACATGCATATGATGCAATATAGTCTCATGTGATGGCTACCAAAAAAGGAAAATTGTATTTTTCCTTTATTTTGATTTTTCTTTTCTTTTCAATTCCTTCCTGCTCTCTTCGTTCTTTGTCTGTCGTTCAATAGCTGCTCAATATTCTCATATCTTTTCGTTCCTCATCTCTTTGCCCCTTTACCTCCCTGTTTCTCTAAGTTCTCTGGGCTGTCATCTCTCTGCTTTTCATCTTCTCCTTACTCCCCCCCCCCCCTATCTCTTCTAGTCCCCATCTCCCCTTTGGTTCCTGGACTCATGTCATCTTCCTCATTTCTGTCTCTCGCCTTCCCCCCCTACACTCCTCAAACATGTTTTTCATGCTGTGTATCTTCTTGCCTCGCCTCTCGTCTCATCTCGTCTCCCCTTCTCTCTCCTCCTTCGCTCTCGCTCCTCTCTCACAGAGATGTGAGGAGCGCTGCCCTGGGTTTTGGCTCTGGAACAAGCACTTGCCTTGTGAGACTGTTTGCTCTGTGAGGTGTTTTCTCACATAGCAGCGTTTCACAGCCCTCGCCTGGCGGATCACACCTCAGTGTGTATGTACGCCTGTGTGCTTGGGAGTGCGTGCGTTTGAACTTGTGCGTGTTTGTGTATACTCACTACGAACTCTCGCCAAGCTCATGAATTCATTTAGCCGGCTTGTACGTATGCTAAACTGCAGGAGCGTGAGCATGTGTGCGAGCTATGCCTGCATGTGTTTTTTACTACTTACTTACAAGCATCTGTTAGCATATATGTGTGCATGCATGTGTGTTTGTGCATGAGTCTGTGTTTACAGTACTGAGTTGTGTATGTACTGAGCGCACTGCCCTGGAGCAGTGGGTACCAAAAGCTTTCCTCACAGGATAACTAATCGACCAAGGCATGCACTGCCTTCCTGTTTTCTTAATCAACAAACCTTTGAGGGAATTCAACAGGTCTTTGTTGGCGTGACTAAGAGAATGTCTTCAAAACAGCTTCTACCACAAATACTCTCAAGTAAAAACAGCAAAAAGCAACAAAAAAAATACACAAACAATAAAATGACGACGTGAAAGTGATAGCGCTTGCTCTTTTTGTGAAGTTTTTTTTGTTTTGTTGTATTAATCAAAATAGTTCCACGGCGGTTTCTTTCCACTTGAAAGGGACCGTCGGCATAGGAGACATGTTTCGAAATGCTCCCATGATGAACTATCAAGTGTCTGCCTCTGCTAACAGCCTAAAAGTCTACGACTTGACGTTTTTATTCAATAGAATAAATCATCTGCCCATCCGTTTCTTGTATGTGCATTTCAGAGTGGTTCAGTAAGTGAATATGGAGTGGCGCTGGCTTCCAGTGTTTTGAGATACATCATGACACACAATATTGATGGTGATACGACCATTTATAATATAGAGTAGCAAAAATATCAAGCATCTGGTTTTAAACCACATCTGAGCCCAGTTAGGATCTGGCGTTGAGAACCGGATTATTGTACCTCTTTAAGGTCTGATATATTGCTCTTTCCACATGCTTGGTTTGATGGTGGAGCCCCTCCTCTCCGCAGCAGATGGCTGCCAGAAATGTTCCATACTTCCCCGAGTAACAGATATTCACACAATGTTGCAGGGCAGGTTTTTTCATTATTTGTCCAGGGAAGGGTTTTTACGTATTATTGCACACGGTATTTTTCAACACTGCTCTGCCTAACATTCATCCAGTTTTTTTTATGAGCCCACACCTGAAAACAGCCCATTATAAACCACAGTCATCTTCAACTGGCGACAGAACAGCTCCACTGCAAAGACTTCCTACAAGGCAGCGTAACAGTAGTTGTTGCCTACAGGTATCTTGTGTTATTTTGCAATCTTTATCTTGCACCCTGGCCTCTATTTTCTGTGTTTTGAAGTTGTAAGAACCCATCACATGGGTATGGTAGTTGGTAATCATTTTCTTGGAGGGCTAGGGACCTCGGTGAGATGTACTGAACGTGGGATGTATAGTATTGAGTCTGCACATGTAGCAGTTTAAGACTGATTGTGACAGTCATAAATTGCCATGCTAACATAAAGAACACAGGCAATTGTTTAGAATATGACTGTAGGGCGTCTGGGTGGCGTGGAAGTCTATTCTGTCGCCTACCAACACAGGGATCGCCGGTTTGAATCCCCGTGTTACCTCCGGCTTGGTCGGGCGTCCCTACAGACACAACTGGCTGTCTGCAGTTGAGAAGCCGGATGTGGATGTGTCCTGGTCGCTGCACTAGCTCCTCCTCTGGTCGGTCGGGGCACCTGTTCAGGGGAGAGGGGGAACTGGGGGGGAGGTGAATAGTGTGATCCTCCCACGTGCTATGTCCCCCTAGCGAAACTCCTCACTGTCCGGTGAAAAGAAGTGGCTGGCGACTCCACATGTATCAGAGGAGGCATGTGGTAGTCTGCAGCCCTCCCTGGATCGGCAGACGGGGTGGAGCAGTGACTGGGATGGCTCCAAAGAGTGGGGTAATTGGCCAAGTACAATTGGGGAGGAAAAAAAGGGGGGGGGGTCCAGAAAAGATAAATTGTGACTGTAGATGTGAAATTGTGTCTGTGTATGTACAAGGTCATCAGGATGGTTCGATAAATGGCGACCATCTATGATGCCATCGTGTATCGTCCTTACATCTTTTGTATTATGATTGCGATATACTTGCTCTCTTTCAGTTTTAAATTTGTTCTTCCCTTTTAAATACATAGACTTATTTTTTTAATCATAATCATGTAATAATAACAACAATGTGTCTGTGTATTCATATATGTGTATACTATATGTGTGTCTGCACTGAAGGAGGGGAAAGGAAACTGCATGAGGCACTGATGGCAGGCTGCCGCAAATGGATGTCTTTTATTAGCACGTACTGAGCAAAAAGGAGATCCAACCCTTGCCAATTCTCAGGGCAAACAAGCAGGGTGGCATTATAAGTCAGGAGGGGGAATAGTGGAAATACTGTTCTGTCAAACAGAAGACCCAGGTCCAAATGCTCTGTACAGCAAGGCTCTGCCCTGCTGAAATGTCTGGGAGAAATAAATGTACTGAATCCTTCCCGCTGTGTTTTTTATTTTTGTTCCCCCCATTCTGCCCCGGGTGTAGGTATGATACAGACAGATGACAAATTAAAGGAAAAACCTGAATGTTTGACCCCTGCAGTGAGGGGGTCCAGAGGCTCTGTTATGCTATGGGAGGCATTTTCCTGCCAAGGTTTGGGTCCACTTGTCCCCTTAGAGGGAAGGGTCCCTGCAAATCAATACAAAGTTATTGTGAGTGGTCACCTTTATCCTATGATGAAGCATTTCTATCCTGATGGGAGTGGTCTCTTCCAGGATGACAATGCCCCCATCCACAGGGCACGAGGGGTCACTGAATGGTTTGATGAGGATTAAAATGATGTAAATCATATGCTATGGCCTTCAGTCACCAGATCTCAACCCAACTGAACACCTATGGAAGATTTTTGACTGACGTGTTAGACAGTGCTTTCTACCACCATCATCAAAACACCAAATGAGGGGATATCTTTTGAAAGAATGGTCCTCCATCCCTCCGGTCGAGTCCAGAGCAGTGGCAGTTGGCCAGTACAGGGCGCTGGGGCGCCACCCCCTTCAAATATCAAGAGATGAAAATCTACTTATACGTGTTAAATATAATTTAGTTGTATAATGCAAATAATTATGATATAAAAGTGTTTTCAGTCTGTGAGTGCCTGTCAGCAGCCATTAAATATTGGTTCCAAATGGTATTTGGTTGATTTCTGTCTGAATACATATACTTCCTGGGTGAGGGGCACCGGCCAAACGATACCGTATGTAAGCCCTCAAACTTCTGGTGAGCCGGTGACCTGAAGCTGCTGTCTAATTGGTTTCTTCAGATTTTCCATGGGCCGTAGTTCTATGAGCCCCAAACACTCCCACTTTTATTGGCAGCGAATTGGTATTGTTTTAATGTTTTTTGATCTAATGTGATTGGACAATTCTCATGGCTGTCAAATCATGTTCACACCCACCACCACGCCTCGTCTTGACTGTCAATCATCCACCGTCTACGACCCCTGATAAAATCTATAGGCTACATTGTCCTTCTTAATAACTCTATGACTGTGTGGCCATTAAAGCAGCTCTGTCAGGTGTGCTGCAGCAAGGTAAATTGCACCCCCCCCCCCCAAATGTTTAGCACCAGCTGCCACTGGTTCAGAGACTTGTAGAATCTATGACAAGCAGCACTGAAGCTGTTCTGGAGGCTCGTGGTGGACTAACAACTTACTAAGTCACTTTATGTTGGTTTTTCCTTTGATCTGTCAACCGTCTGTAGGTCTATGAAAGCTGTGATCAGTCAGTCAGAGTGTTTTATTTGAGAAATGTCAATCGCCATTTCTCCCAGTAGTCTTAACTTTTCCTGGGTAGATGCCTAAACTGGACCTTTGACCATTCATGCAATTATTATTATTATTATTAGAGGTAATAGTAGTATCTCAGTGAGGGTTATATAGGGAAAAATGGATAATACACAGCATGATAAAAGGCTGAGAATGTCAGTCAGTCAGTGAGGTTCACTGGAAAAGTAGCTTTCCTACTGTTTATGGTGGGTGTTAAGCACAATGGCCCTGACCTCTCCCAAGGCATCTGGGAAGGTAATTTTTTTTGTGCGACGTTAGGGTTCCCATACTCAAAACCAGTCAGGACATTTACCATAAAACGACTTGAGGCACAGAATTTTCCCCAGGAGATATCTGAAGAGGTTAAACAAAAGGCTGCAATTGAAATCACATACTACTTACTACTATTGCACTATCTTTCAGCATACTATTGGTATGTGAATAAAACATATGGTGGCTTTTTGGACATACTATGTTATTATAGGGCCCTCCTTTCAGCCCTTTGTGGGCTGATGATGACATATACAGGAATTGAAGGGAAAAAAATCTTTTGACTGAAATATTTTTTTCAAGCCGCAGCGAAGTCATATTCTCCATCTGCAATTTGTAAAACATGTTACATGTTACATTGACGCCTTCTAAACAAATAAAACAATATGTAAAATTATGAGATTTCAGCGCCACTCCACACATAACCATTGCTGATGTTCTCTAATGCAGGCATCAAGTTTAAATACTCTGGACCAATCTTGCTTTAAGGGAAGAAAATGCTTTTGAACAGCTTTTCTATTGCCAGTTTTTTTTCAATGCCATTTTGCAAAGCTTGTCTCAGTTTTTACTCTTTCAAATAATCATCCATCTACATAACTTTTCAGTACATATATTTTTATTGAAATTATAACACCAAACTGGAACAAAACAGTGTTAACAATGTGAGCCTCTTATCACTTAACAGGGAAAAAAAATAAATCCTGCTATATGTATTCCAGAAATCAACTGTAGTGCAATCAAACCAAAGTGACCACGGCTGTTTCTGTACGTCCCATCATTCAGGAAGACCTTGAGCATCCCAGAGCGTCCTAGAGTCCTTCGCACACAGCTATCAACACCCATGTTGACAGCTGTGTGCCAAATGCAATAATCATTGCGATTATGGCGCAGCTAGTAATTGCAATAAACATCTTTCACTATGCATCAAACAGCTCCAAAAGTCAGGCTTTGACAGATGTTTTGACATTTATCAACTGTATGCAGCTAGAATGTGATAAACCAAACAGGAAAGAGGAATGATTAAGTGCTCATACTTGCCATGGAGTGAAAAAAGTACTTGAATTTAAAGGACAACACCTAGGGAAATACATTTCAGCAAGGTTAGACATTCTACTAGAGTCTGCAAGACCCCTGTGGGAAGTAGTTAAAAAGAGTTGAGACTGCAGTCTTTCAAGCCATTTTGAAACACATTACATCTTGTTGATGATTGGCAGTGATTCAAAACCTTTGAAAAACGTTTATTGTCGCTACCGCCGCTCCCTCTCCTCATTCTCTCTCTAGCTCACTCGACCAGCGCTGCTCTCTGTCGCTGCCTGATCTAAATCAACCGTGCACATGAACAGTTCACATCTACGGTTGAGTCAAATCAGGCAGCAATAGATTGACCAGATGTCCCAAAAAATTCGGGACAGTCCAGAATTACCAGCAGTTGTCCAAATCCTGAATCCTGTCCTGTTTGTCCCGAAAGTTAGACGAAACCCAAGTTGTGATTAGTTATAACCTAATAAAACATTTAATACTGATCATTGTGGAATATTATTTTGGTGTTGCCCACAGGCGGGCACTGTTATGTAGCCTACATGAATAATGGCTGTTGTGGTTTTTTTTTAGCCATGTACAGTAGTGCCACGAATCCATAATTATCAATTAGCTATGCATGGGGCAACGCATATCAAGTTGCAGTCACAAGGACAGGGAAAGTGTAGCTGCAGGTTGCGTCACACAGACAAATCTGACAGGTGCCACAATGATAAAAATTAATAAAATAAAATGAATTTTATGTAACGGATAATGATTTACACACCGTTACATACAACATAGTCATTGTGTTTCTTTTTCCTAATGACAGACAGTTGACTACATGTTCATGAGCAAAAATAATAAATTTTAGGATTGAGTTAACTTTCACATGTTTTACTGTTACTGTTAGTTTACATTGAATGTGATGTGATCGAGGCCACGTCTACTATGGTCACGTGACCACACCCATCCCCAACTCCCCTATCCTGAATTTCACCCATTCTCATCTGGTCACCCTACGCAGTGACATGATCAAAAGTAATTAAAAGAATTTTGAGAATCCGAAAAATGTGTAAATTATAAAGGAACAACCAACCAACCTACTGTAGGTTGCAGTCAAAACAAGAAGTGTTGCATGTTGTCGTCACTGCCCGATCTGCATCAACTGTAGATGTGAGTCGCGCATCTTCTTCTTTCAGCTTGTTCCCTGTTTTCTCAGGGGTTGCCACAGCAGATTTTACAGTTTCCATTGATACCCTGTGAGGGCACAGCACGAATGGTGGCCGTTGTTAACCCAGGCCTCAGCGGTAACCCAGGCCGATCCGGTATGGTCTTGTCAATCCGCATAATGATTTGGCAAAATTTTATGTTGAATGCCCTTCCTGACACATTGCAAACATTGAGGATTTGGAAATGTTTGCAATCACAGCATTATAAAATGGCGACAGAAACGTATCTGTCATTAAACATATCCAGATGAACTGATTCAACCTTCTTTGATTTTCTTACCTGGATTATTGTGCATGCATCAAGAAATCCCATTGGCTAGTGAGTGTGACAACCTGCGAAGAACAACATCTGATTGGATGCACCACTCACTGTTTTTTTTTTTTATTTTATACCATCGAAGTCCACAAACAAGATAAAGAATGAATGGGAAGTTATCCCCAACCCCCATCACCACCACCACTCTCTTTTTTTCTCCTTGGATCTACACTGATTTAATAAATGGCCTCTATGGATTTCACATGATGAAAATCCATCGTGGCGATGGAGAACTTTAATCTCTGCATATAGTGCTGTCAGGGTCATCAGGGCCTTCTCTGCTTGCCCCGTCAAAATCAAAATCACAATTTGTTTTTCATACTTAAATTGAAGTGTGTAGGTACTTGGTGTGTCACCAGGACAGAGGAAGGAAGACAAGGAGACTTGGTGGTGGAAAGAGGAAGTACAGCAAAGTATACAGAGGAAGAGGTTGGCAAAGAAGAAGTGGGATAGGCAGAGAAATGAAGAAACTAGACAAGAGTACGAGCAGATGCAGCGTAAAGTGAAGAGAGAGGTGGCAAAAGCAAAGGAAAAGGCGTATGGTGAGTTGTATGACAGGTTAGACACTAAGGAAGGAGAAAAGGACTTGTACCGATTGGCTAGACAGAGGGACCAAGCTGGGAAGGATATGCAGCAGATAAGGGCGATCAAGGACAGAGATGGAAATGTGCTGCTGACAAGTGAGGAGAGTGTGCTGAGAAGGTGGAAGGAGTACTTTGAGGGGCTGATGAATGAAGACAAGGAGAGTGAAAGAAGGTTGGATGATGTGAGGATAGTGAATTAGGAAGTGCGGTGGATTATCAAGGAGGAAATAAGGGCAGCTATGAAGAGGACGAAGAGTGGAAAGACAGTTGGTCCAGATGACATACCTGTGGAGGCATGGAGATGTTTAGGAGAGATGGCAGTGGAGTTTTTAACTAGATTGTTTAACACAATCTTGGAAAGTGAGAGGATGCCTGAGGAGTGGAGAAGAAGCATACTGGTACCGATTTTCAAGAACAAGGGCGATGTGCAGAACTGTAGCAACTACAGAGGTATAAAGTTGATCAGCCACAGCATGAAGATATAGGAAAGAGTAATAGAAGCTAGGTTAAGAGGAGAGGTGACGATGCGATGTTTGCTTTGAGAATGTTGATTGAGAAGTATAGAGAAGGCCAGAAGGAGTTACATTGTGTCTTTGTGGATTTAGAGAAAGCATATGACGGTGCCAAGAGAGGAGGTGTGGTGTTGTATGAGGAAGTCGGGAGTTGCAGAGAAGTATGTAGAAGTGGTGCAGAATATGTACGAGGGAAGTGTGACAGTGGTGAGGTGTGCAGTTGGAATGTCAGATGGGTTCAAGGTGGAGGTGGGATTACATCAAGGATTGGCTCTGAGCCTTTTCTTGTTTGCATGGTGATGGACAGGTTGATGAACAAGATCAGGCAGGAGTCTCCATGGACTATGACGTTTGCGGATGGCATTGTGTTCTGTAGCGAGAGTAGGTTGCAGGTGGAGGAGAGCCTGGAGAGGAGGAGGTATGCACTGGAGAGAATAGGAACGCAAGTCAGTAGGAGCAAGACGGAATATATATGCTTGAATGAGAGGGAGGACAGTGGAATGGTGAGGCTACAAGGAGTAGAGGTGACAAAGGCGTATGAGTTTAAATACTTGGGGTCAACTGTTCAATGGGGAGTGCAGGAGAGAGGTGAAGAAGAGGCAAGGTGCAGGCAAGGTGGAGTGGGTGGAGAAGAGTATCAGGAGGGATTTGTGTCAGAAGGGTACCAGCAAGAGTTAAAGGGAAGGTTTACAAGATGGTTGTGAGACCAGCTATGTTATATGGTCAGGGCATTAATGAAAAGACAGGAGGTGGAGCTGGAGGTGGCAGAGTTGAAGATGCTAAGATTTTCATTGGGAGTGACGAAGAAGGACAGGATTAGGAACGAGTATATTACAGGGACAGCTCAGGCTGGACGTTTTGGAGACAAAGCAAGAGAGACAAGATTGAGATGGCTTGGACATGTGTGGAGGAGAGATGCTGAGTATATTGGGAGAAGGATGCTGAATATGGAGCTGCCGGGGAAGAGGAAAAGAGGAAGGCCAAAGAGGAGGTTTATGGATGTGGTGACAGAGGACATGCAGGTGGCTGGTGTGACAGAGGAAGATGCAGAGGACAGGAAGAGATGGAAACGGATGATCCGCTGTGGCGCCCCCTAACAGGAGCAGCCAAAAGTAGTAGTAGTAGTAGTAGCAGTAGTAGTAGTAGTAGTTAAACTGAAGTGTGTCTGAATCCAATTACTTGTTTTCTTGTGGGAATGAGCAGAGATTTCCTACATCATCTAAATGCATCACAGCTTCTTAGACCAGGACTAATGGTACTGCTAGCCCATCGTTGAAGCCCAAAGCTGCAAACTGATTACAACATTTGAGTGACCGTGTCATCAGCCAATCAAATTTGATGTGTAGTAACAGAATGCCTGCGATGTATTGGTGCTAGCCCCGGTGTCGTCATCAATTTTGAGCTTGAGCCTTTGGCGGGTTGTGAGTGAACTAAGTGCAATGGCCCTCACATTCACAGCTACTGATGATCTTGTTACTGATGATCTACATTGGGTTTTTTGCAAATCTGGGAAGATTGTCTGCATTTTTTTACATGTTCTCCCACATGGACTAAATTACTGGATGAATTTTGCGCGAGAAGGCTGCCGCAAATCTCTCAAGTGAGGTGGAACTTCAACTCCAGGTTGGTTTGCACATTTTTCTTATCGAACTGAAGGTGGTGCACTGATAATATCGTGGCTATACTTAAGTTTGACACTAGGGACTTATCATTCAGCAGGTTGCAGGTGATTAGAGAGCCTGCTAGGTTTAAATCTAGTGTGGATGTGGAGTCAAGTAATTTAATTAATGTTAGTCAGGGAATTTCTCATAGTGTAGATTATCAGCCTGATAGCATGGTCTATAACATTGAGACTGTCTCCCTACCCTGCTGTATTGCTCCCAAGCTCTCCTCTCCTAAATGTGTGAATCACAATAATCCAGTAATTATTCCTACCACTGGTAATGGTGAGATGTGCGACAAAGTACCTAATAATCTACAAAACCAAACAGCAAATGTTATCAAGATTGTGACCACATGTCGTCCAAAGCGTTGGTGGCCAAAACTCTCAACAAGGTGTTTAATTCCAATTAATCTTTCACCTATTGGTAGCTCTAAAGCTCTGCCTACTACTGATCACTTCCACAAGATGCTTAAATTTGGTTTCATAAATATCAGATCACTGTCTACCAAAGCCTTAATAATAAATGATCTGATTCTTGAACATAGTTTTGATATGATTGGGTTATGTGAAACATGGCTGAAACCAAATATTTTCCTTCCCTTAAATGAAGCTTCCCCACCTGACTATACTTATGCCCAGGTACCTCGGGCAAATAAACAAGGTGGGGGTGCTGCCTTAATATATAAATCTATTTTCAATCTGACTTCTAGACTTGAATCTAAATTCAAGTCTTTTGAGTCTCTTATTCTTGGTCCATCTCCCTCAGCCATGAATAGACTCGGCTCAGTCCAAATTGTGATACTCTATCAGCCTCCTGGCTGTTACTCGTTATTTCTTGAAGAATTTGGAGAATTTGTCTTAGGCCTTGTTACTCACTCTGATGAGATTCTAATTCTAGGTGATTTCAATATTCATCTGAATAAGGCTGCTGATCCTCTAAGTAAAGCCTTTCTGGCACTAGTTGATACTTTTGGGTTCACTCAGTTTGTTCAAGAGTCGACTCATTGCAGTGGTAACACCCTTGATTTGTTTTTATCTAAAGGAATAGCTGTTTCTGATCTGAATGTCTTACCAACCACATCTGCTGTGTCTGATCATTTTCTCATCAAATTTGAAGCATTATTGGCCTGTCCAGTTAATGTCAGCACATATGTAATTGCCACTTGCCATATCGGTCCCTCCTCTGTAGCTGCATTTGGCCAGCAGCTGCCTGAAGTCTTGGCTCCTTTCACTGTGGTAAATGACTCTGTTGAAAATTTCACTAGTGACTTAAATGTGGCCCTCTGGTCTCCTCGATTCAGTTGCACCTCTCACTACCAGAGCTAGGCGACTAAAGAGGCCTACACCCTGGTTTAATGATGAGACACGTGCTCTTAAGCGTACCTGCAGGAGACTGGAACGTAAATGGCGAAAATCAAAATTGGAAGCTTTTTACCTATCGTTGCACGAGTGTTTATTGAAATACAAGCGTGCTCTATCTACTGCAAAAACATCGTATCGCTCTCACTTAATAAATATTAATAAACATAACCCCAGATTTCTCTTTGACACTGTTTCTAAACTTACTAAAAAGCAGTCGTCTATTAGCTGCTCACCATTCACAGTCCATGAATTTCTACATTTTTCTGCAATAAGGTTGATGAGATCTTAAACAAAATTAGTTCTTCAACTCCATCTACTCCTGCAGATTCTGTCATACTAAATTCATATCTACACAATGAGTCACTGACAGTTCCAGTTATTACAGCTTTTGAGACTATCTCTCTTGATACTTTGACTAAGTTCGTGTCAGCTTCTAAACCAACTGCTTGCCTACTTGATCCCTTACCAGCAAAACTTTTTAAAGACCTCTGGCCTTTTCTTGGACCTACAATGCTAGACATCGTTAATTTATCTCTTACTACTGGCATTGTTCCCAGCAGTTTTAAGACAGCTGTGGTTAAACCTCTACTTAAAAAACCGCACCTTGATCCAGGGTCTCTTAATAACTATCGGCCAGTCTCTAATCATCCATTCTTCTCTAAAGTACTAGAGAGAGTTGTGTATCAACAACTTTTGACCCATATAAAAGAAAACCATCTATATGAACCTTTTCAGTCGGCTTTCAGGCCCAGTCACTCCACTGAAACTGCTCTGACCAGAGTGGTAAATTATCTTTTACTGGCTATCGACTCTGATTCCACTTCTGTGCTTCTACTACTGGACCTCAGTGCAGCCTTTGACACCATTGATCATTGTATACTTTTAGATAGATTAAATTGTAATTTTGGTGTCTCTGGCTTAGCTCTCTCTTGGCTTAAGTCCTACTTATCTGGAAGAACACAGTGTATCTGCTATAATAATATTATATCAAAAATTTCTGACGTTAAATATGGTGTGCCTCAGGGCTCAGTTCTTGGCCCTCTACTTTTCTCTCTTTACATTACACCTCTTGGCCAAATTATACGCAGTTATGGAATAAATTTCCATTGCTATGCTGATGATACTCAGTTGTATGTGCCTATAAGGGCTGATGATCATACTCAAATCATTAACTTAGAGGCCTGTTTGGCTACTGTGAAAAACTGGATGTCACTTAACTTTCTGCTTTTAAATTCAGATAAAACCGAGATGCTAGTCATTGGCCCTGCTAGACACAGACACCAATTTGATCAAGTAACGATAACAATCGACAACTCTGTGGTTTCACAAAGTGTGGCAGCCAAAAATCTTGGTGTTACGTGTTGATCCCAGCCTTTCCTTTGATAAGCACGTTACAGAAATCACCAAGACTGCCTTTTTTCATTTACGTAACACAGCTAAAATTCGGTCTTTTCTCTCCATGGCTGACACAGAGATTCTAATACATGCATTTGTTTCATCCAGACTTGATTACTGTAATGTTCTGTTCTCAGGTCTGCCACATTCTAGTTCTAAAAGTCTTCAGATGGTTCAGAATGCTGCTGCTAGAATCCTAACTAAAACTAGGAAATTTGACCATATTACACCAATTCTTTCCCCCCTTCATTGGCTTCCTATCCATGTTAGATCAGAATACAAGGTGCTTCTGCTGACTTATAAAATCCTAAATGGGCATGCCCCATCCGACCTGTCTGATCTCCTTAAACCTTATATGCCATCTCAAGCTCTTCGTTCTCAAAATACAGGGCTCCTGTGTGTACCCAATGTTAAAGAGAAGCCAGCTGGTGGCAGTGCCTTTTCCTATCGGGCTCCATTGTTGTGGAATAACCTGACTGCTGCCATCAGACAATCAGAGTCTGTTGAGTCCTTTAAATCCAAACTTAAAACTCATCTTTTTGCCTTAGCTTATAATTAGTTGCCTTTAAGTTGAGTGCTTCACAACCTGTACTGGATGGCAGGTTGGTGTTCTGTCTCAATGAATTTACCAACCACTGTTCTGCCGACGAGATTATCGAGTATAGATTACAGAGTATAGATTATGACTAATTGATGACTTAACTGATTATGGCTAATGACTATTGCAAACTGTTCTCTTCTCTAACATGTCTTTTCTCTCTCTCTGAATGATGTCTTCTCCTTTCTCTTTTTCTGTGTTTGGATGGTGTCATGTGAGTCTCTCTTGCGTGCATGTGCAGTCGGTTCTCCTCCCAGGTCCCCGTGGTGATGGTGGTTGCCATTTGGATGCTGCCTGCCCTTCCTCTCCTCACATAAGTTTTTATTTTTTTACATGATGATGCTGGTCGCGTGGCTTGGGTCCTGGACTGTTCCGTTGGCGTGTGGACACTGCTTGGCATCCTGTGCATCATTTTCTTCATAAATTTTATGTCCATTATAATTCTGTTATCCGCTTTCAATGTTGTATTATGTAAATTGCGTGAACACAACATCCATTGCACGCTGTTTGTCTTGGGAGAGAGATCCCTCCTCTGTTGCTCTCCCTGAGGTTTCTTCCTATTTTTTCTCCCTGTTAAAGGGTTTTTTTAGGGAGTTGTTCCTTATCCGGTGAGAGGGTCTAAGGACAGGATGTTGTGTTGTTGTTAAGCCCACTGAGGCAAATTTGTAATTTGTGATATTGGGCTATACAAATAAAATTGATTTGATTTGATTTGATATACTTTATTGAATTTGTTGAAGTTGCGCGAGTGACTGGTGAACACTACATCAACTATGGAAACTTGTGTGTTGTTTTTGTGCCATATGGTGTGCATGTGCAATCTGGTTGCTGAGTGACATAAAGGAAGATCTGATGGTGATGCTGCAATAGCTGCTATAATGTACAGTGGTGTGCGTGTGTTTTGTGGTTGTTGAAGATCAGCTGTCTTGTTGGTGTTGATCCAGTAGTGCATATAGTGTGTGATAGTGTATTTTGTATATGGCTATGTTGGCTGTGTCAGCACCCATATGAAAAATTTGTATGTGTGTGTGTGTGTGTGGGGGAGGAGGGTTGCAGTTCATTACTTAAGGCCCTGACTGAAACATCTTTTTTTTAAAAACGTAAGAACAACTATTGATCTTAACTACTTTCTGCTTAACAAAGCAAAAGGTAATACTTTTCTGTCACTTGGTTTGAACCATCCTCCGCCATTGTTTGTCGTTGTCAGGAAGTATTGCCATGCATTATGGGATTCTTGTGCCGATCAGAATCAGAAACACTTTATTTTTAATTTCATTTCATGCACTTGTGCACATGGAATGAAAGGAAACACTATTTCCCTCAGCCCAAGACAGTGCAACACAAAGATAAAAACACATCAAAAACTACAACACAATTTATACAAACTAACAAATATATCTAAACTAAACAAAAAATATCACTGTCCAGGAGAATGAACGCCAGCCAGGATGGCTGTCGGAACTGCCAGTCTGCATGGACTAGCAGTTAGCTTAGCCTGCCCCGCTTCCACATTCTGTCAGACCACCCTCAGTGTTTCCTCTTCAGGTGTAGCTCCGGTCAAGGCCATGGTCCTTGGGCCCACAGGATGCAGTAGACTAAGCTCCCTCAGCCAATCCAACACTAGCTCTCCCAGCCAGACATCTTCGATAAACCGACCCGCACTCCACACGACACTAAAACACAGTCAAGGCTAGGCGAGGCAGCTGCCAGACCGCCCTTGGTGTTATCGGAACTGCCGGTCTGCATGGGCTAGCAGTTAGCTTAGCCTGCCCCACTTCCATGTCCTGTCAGACCGCCCTCAGTGTTATCTCTTCGGGCACAGCTCCGGGCAGGGCTGTGGTCCCTGGGCCCACAGGACACAGCAGACCAAGCTCTCCCAGCCGACCCAGCTCCAGCTCTCCCAGCCATCAAACGAAGACAAACTTAGATGCAGATGTGGACAAAGATGGACGGTACTGGGTGAGGCCACCGCAAATGTGAATTCGCACCGCCCTCATCCTACTCCGGTACTGGGTGAGGCCACTGCAAACGTGAATTTGCGCCACCATCTTCCCACACCGGAAGCGGAAGTATCCAGTTTTTGCATACTATGATATTTCTCTGGACGTAGTATGATATCTGTATATATTTTGCATACGGATATTTGATGCATACTGTGGTTTCAGACATTTTTAAAACACACATACTATTTTCTCATTCTACATTGGCAATGTATCCTAATATTTGATTTCAGACATAGCCAAATGCTAATTCCAAAAACTGTTTTTGACCACCTAAAACAAGCAATAAATAACCTTGACATCTGCAACTCCAAAAATTCTGTTCTAACAAAACATATACCTTATTTAACACAACTGCTTTAGGCAATAGCTTCTATTTAATGAAATTCTTACCAAAGCCAACAACAGCAATATCAACATAAGGTGAATTTGAGGAGCTGTTCAAGTGTTAACCCAAATACTGTTATCAGCAGCACTGCCACTTCCCTATCAAGTCGAGCCAAGCCATTAAATAACATACCTATTATCTTAATCTCGCCTGGGATTCACATCTTTTCATTCCTTAAACCAATATCTGTCCACCCCACTGACAGCAACTGCTCCAAGAAACACACAGCAGTCACATGTTCCTGTCCTCCACAGACATATTTGCCCTGTCCCAGACATACGTCTGATCTTATCGCTGTAGTTGTACAGAAGACAGTATGAGATAGAGAATCAAACAAAAAAAATACCGCTTATATGACTGGATTTAGAACAACCCCACCACCACTCTCTCTCTCTCTCTTTCTCTCTTTCTCTCTCTCTCTCTCTCTCTCTCTCTCTCTCTCTCTCTCTCTCTCTCTCTCTCTCTCTCTCTCTCTCTCTCTCTCTCTCTCTCTCTCTCTCTCTCTCTCTCTCTCTCTCTCTCTCTCTCTCTCTCTCTCTCTCTCTCTCTCTCTCTCTCTCTCTCTCTCTCTCTCTCTCTCTTTGTATGAACAGAGAATTGAATAGTTAGATCCAGACAGATGAAGGGGGATTTCAGGACCGCGGCCAGAAAACAGACTGGAACGATGATCAGATTGCATGTAGATGTTGCTTTTAAGCTTTCAGTGATACAAGTCCCATAGTGGCTTCTAGATTTCACAGATTTCACAGGATTGGCTAGCTGTAAGTGCTTATGCAACTCGAAACATGGAGAGCACCATCTCTGAATGGTGACCTCTTGCTTTTGTTGATGAAGTCAGCGTGCCCTTGCTGTTCTGTTTGTTAGTCTTTCTTCCTGGAAAACTGTGTGAGTCATCACATGATAGGGCCCCAATTTTCTGGGCACGAAGCGGCCGCATGCCACTTTGCTGTGACATCTGACGTGGAAAAGTGCTGTAGTCTTTCTCTGACGTTGGCACTAACACACCTGTAACAGCCATCTTATGCATCACCACATTAATGTGACAACCCACAGATACCTCCAACACAAGTACCCCTTTTAGAAACTTTCGCCTATGCATTTCAACCCCCCCCCTTTCCCACACACCATACCTATAGAGGTATGGTGTGTGGGACTACTCTTCATGCCTGTGTGCCTGCCAAGCTGTTGCTCTCTCTCACTCTCTCGCTCTCTCTCTCTCTCTCTCTCTCTCTCTCTCTCTCTCTCTCTCTCTCTCTCACCCCCAAATACACACAGACAGGCCCTTTGCTGAAAACAGAGTGTACTCAACTCCTATTTCCAGAAGAGTGATGCAGCTTTGCTTTTATGAGATACCAGAGTGGGGCTTGTGGCAGGAAGACTTAGCGTCTTGTGGAAAGGACAGGGGTGCCATTTTGTGCCCCTCCAGCTCACGAGTCCCTTTAAAATATTCCTTCATAAACTCCTGGAGCCTTTAAATCCACATCAAACACTGGGCCCATAGGAAAAGCACTGAGCTGATGCATCCAAAGAGGAAAACAAAAATACAGTGTAAACAAGGGCAGGGGTGCAGACCGAAATTAATCTAAATATTTATGTGCTAAATATACACTGACGGATTCGCTGTGTTTTGCGCAACAAGTGCGTAAAAAGGGTGATTTTTAGATGAAAAGAGCTTAAACACGCAGCTTTTCAAATAAATGTAGACTGTATCATTTGCTAATTGCTCGAGACGTGTGTTGTGTGTTTATCTCATTAAAATAGGCTGAAATGATTTGCTGATAATGAGATTTTTGTGGAGAGGTTAATTTTGCTATCTAAACCATACAAGCTGTATACTATGACTGGGAGTTAACGGGAAATAGACATTAGCCTCATTCAGGATTTAACTTCAGCGATCATGCATTAAGCTGGTACATGTAAGGTTAATCTCTTTTCTTGCTAAATTGAATAGGTTAGACTAGGATACAAACAAAGTAGGAATTCATCATCATCATCACCATCATCATCGGTGGTCACTCAAAGTGAGTATGACCGTCCTCTCCGTTGGGTTGTCTGCTTGTGGGTCTTCAGATGGCTGTAGAGGCCGATCTGTGATCCACCTACTTTGGCGCAGTGTAGACGGGGGAAAGTGGTGGTGGTTGAGGCTTTTTCTCTCTCTCCTTGTGGTGTTGTCACTTTTTCTGTGGCACAGTAGAGTTCCATTTCATGATGCGCAGCTCCTTCCCACATGGATTTCTTCCAGGAGCGCCTATCCAGTGCAGTTTTTTTCCCCAGTTTCTCAATGTGATGTTACATTTCTTCAGACTGGTCTTGATATTGTCCTTGAAACATTTCTTTTGCCCGCCGGGAGCTCGCTGACCTTCCTTCAGCTGGGAGTACAGGATCTGTTTTGGGAGACGTGTGTTGGATATGCGGATGACATGGCCTGTCCATCGGAGTTGGTGCTGCATTATTGTGGTGGTGATGCTAGTCATGTTGGCTTCTTCCAGAATGATGCTGTTGTTGGTACATCTGTCCTTCCAGCTGATCCTCAGGATCTTTCGTAAGGATCTTCGGTGGTATTGTTCCAGGGCTCTCAGGTGCCTGCTGTAGGTGGTCCATGACTCTGCTCCATACAGCAGGGTGGGGAGAACAACAGCTCCGTAGACCAGGAGTTGTGTTTGGGCCTTTAGGTCTCAGTCTTCAAAGACTTTCTGAGTCTGGTATAAGTGCCACTGGCACAACTCAGGGGATGGTTGACCTCAGAGTCGATGTCAGCTTTTGAGGAGAGAAGGCTGCCGAGGTAGGGGAAGTGATCAACATTTTCAAGAATTTTGTTGTCCACCTTTATGGTGGGCTGGGTAGATGGCTGGTTGGGTGGAGGTTGATATAGGACCTTGGTCTTCTTGATGTTTAATGCTAGACCCAGGGCTCTGTATGCCTTGGCAAAGGCATTCAGAATGTCCTGGAGGTCTTCTGTGGAGTGTGCTGCAATGGCGTTGTCGTCTGCATACTGAAGCTCCATGATGGTGGTGTTGCAGACTTTGCTCTTGGCCTTGAACCTACTAAGGTTGAAGAGCCTGCCACCAGTTCTGTATAGGATTGGGATCCTCCATGGCAGCTCTTTGCCCATGAGGTGGAGTATGGCAGCAATAAAGATGGCAAAAAGGGTGGGTGCAATGATGCATCCCTGTTTGAACCCTGTTTCCACAGTGAAGGGCTCTGACTCAGAACTGCTGTTGCTGAGCACTATGACTGAAATGCCGTCATGGAGAAGCTTCAATATTCTTATGTATTTGTCAGGGCAGCCATATGCTCCACAGAGCCTGGTGGTCTACTGAGTCAAAGGTCTTTGTCAGGTCTATGAAAGCCATGTACAAAGGCTGCCTTTGTTCATAGCATCTTTCCTGGAGTTGATGTGCTGTAGATATCATGTCTGCTGTACCTCTGGATGGGCAGAGGCCACACTGAGATTCTGGAAACACTTCCTCAGCCAGTGGTAGCAGTTGGCTTGCGAGGATGTGAGCGAGGACTTTGCCTGTTGTTGACAGGAGTGAGATGCCCCTGTAATTTCCACATTCCACCTTGTCCCCTTTCTTGAATAGGGCCACTATTAGAGCATCCCTGAGCTCTGAGGGAAGTTCTTCTTTTTTTCCAGACCTTGAGGAGGATGGCACAGATGTGGTAGAGGAGCTCTGGTCCACCTTCCTTTAAGATCTCAGCTGAGATCCCATCTAGACTGGCAGCCTTGTTCTTAAGGCTGCTGATGGCATCTTGAACCTCTGTCATGGTGGGAGGTTCCCTAACGTCTTCTCTGATGGGACTCTGGGGAATGTGGCTGGCGGAGTCTGGTTCAGCAGTGCTGTTGCGGTTGAGAAGTTCTTGGAAGTGCTCCTTCCATTGGGCATCAATGGACTGGTTGTCTTTCAGCAGCTCCTGCCCATCCTTTGAACACACAGGGTTTAAGCTGCGGTTGCTTGGACCATAGATGGCCTTAGTAGCGCTGAAAAAGCCTCTGGTGTCACCCGAGTCTGCCAGTCACTGGATTTCAAGAGCCTTTTCTGTTCACCAAGAGTTCTTAAGCTCCCTCGCCCATCTCTGGACATCTGCCTTGGCTCTGGAGTGAGCCACTCTTTTAGCTTTGCATGTTACATCATTTTTGCCAGGCATGAAAGGCTTTCCTTTTCTTGGAGATGAGCTTTTCTATCTGTGTCAGTCTCATCAAACCAGTCCTGGTGTTTTCTGGACTTGTACCGAAGGGTGGTTTTGCAGGTGTTGAGGATGGTGGATTTGAGCAGGTTCCAGTGCTTCTCAATGTCATCAGGATATTCCTGTTGGCGGGTTTCCTCAAGAGAGGCCTGTAGTCGCTGGTGGGGTGGCAGTTTCAGTCAAGCTTTTAAAGTTCAGTCTTGGCCGGATCTGCTTCTTTTGAACCCTCCTCTTCCCTCTTGAGTTTGATATACATCTTGGAGTGGATGAGGCGATGATCTGTCCAGCAATCATCTGCATCGATCATGGCCCTCGTGATGTTCACGTCACAGCGGTCCCTGGTTAGTACAATGATATAGTCAAGGAGATGCCACTGTTTGGAGCAGGGGTGTCCTTCAGTATGCCTTAAATTTGTTTTTCTGGTGAAACAGTGTTAGTGATGGTGAAGTTGTACTGAGCACATTTGCTAAGAAGCAGAACTCCATTGGAGTTGATGTTCTCGGTGCCTTCCTTTCCTATAGTGCCCTTCCAGAGGTGTTGATCCCGGCTGACCCTGGCGTTGATGTCTCCTAGGAGAATAATCTTATCCTCCTTGGGAATTCTTGACAGTATCTCATCTAAGCAGGTGTAGAGGGTCTCTTTTACTTCCTCTTCATAGTCTAAAGTAGGAGCATAGGCACTCACAACTGTTGCCATCTGGTTGTTGGCAAGCACCAGACAAATGGTCATGAGACACTCACTGATTCACATAGGAAGTTCAGACAGGTGGTTGATGATCCGGTTCCTGATGGCAAATCCAACACCATGGAGCCTGGGCTCAACAGCAGCTTTTCCTTTCCATAAGAAAGTTTAGCCACCCTTCTCCTCCTTCATTTGTCCGTTGGTTTTCAGAAAGGGCAGCTAGTATGTCAATCTGGCATCTCTTCAGTTCTCTAGTGACGATCACAGTTGTCCTCTCTGGTCTTTCACTGGTTGCACTATCCATCAGTGTATGCACATTCAAGGCTCCAAGGTTCATGATTTTGTGTTTCTGATCGCATGTGGTGATCCCTCTGGACTTGGTAATCCAGTCAGGAGGTTTGAGGCAGGCTATTTTTAGGGCACCTTTTCTAGCCCCTTCCCCAGGTGTGGGTGAGCAGAGTGGATCCTAAAGAGGGTTGCTCAGTCGTGGGTGCAGCTACCAAAGGGCTCTTTCTATGTCATTTCAAGAGCCCAGCGACTGAATCTAGCACTCACCACCTGATGTGCCAGCTCATGACTAGGGGCTTCCAGATCTCACAATCCTGCCCCTGTCACTACTTTCCAGTCACCATAGGGACTTAATCCGGGATGTTAGGATGGATTCCCTTTATGGAGGATGCCTGTGCGGGATTATGTGCTGCACCAGTCTCCTCACATTAAACAGACCACATGGTCCTTGACAGATCTGGGTCAGGATCCAGTGGTATGGAGTCCAAGACGACCGGGGGACCCATTTCTGCTGCAGCCTTCATCCACCTTCCCAGCCATTGTGATGCTTCCCTAAAGTCAGCCGTCATCCTCCACCTGTTCCATCGTTGAGGTCTTGGTTGGATTGCTCTTTGTCAGGGACCTCCCCCTTGACCTTACCAGCATGGGTGAGCCTACCAGGAGCATAGCTCCAGATGGCATTGCTCTAGGGAGCTCAGGCCCATGCAAGCTTCTCCACCATGACAAGGTGACAATCCGTGGAGAAAATACATGCTGGTATGTACAGGAATTACAGCATAAACACACTATGACAGTATTTCAGCTTGTTTTCCAACCCCCCCTCCCAACAGAGATTCTCCACTTTACAGAGGCCCCAGACTTTCAAAAGTCACCGAACTTAGTCACTGCTGTCTCTCTATCGCTCTCTTTCTCGTTCTCTCTCTTTTGCTCTCTCTCTCTCTATCGCTGTCTCTCTCTTTTGCTCTCTCTGCTCAGCCCTGCCTGGGTGGCAGCAGGCTGTTTTAAGAGACACCATTGCTGCTTCTCTCAAGCTGTCGTAGTTCATACAGCCTGGCATGACAGATATATGCTTTTAATCAGGCGGCAGCTCGAATATGAGAGCAAGACAGATATAGAGGGATGCGAAGGGGAGACAGAAAGCAGAGCAGGAATAATTGCGGAAGGAGGAGATGCACATATGGAGAAGGGGGAAGTGTGTGTGTGGGGGGCGGGTAGAGGGGGATGGGTTGTAGTCCAAAGACTCAGACTGGATAGGCATGCCTGTCATTCACACTGTGTTCATATGCCGTATAACAATAGAACAATCCTTTGTGCATGTGTGTGCATGTGTGTGTCCATGTCCATATGTGCAAACATATGCTCAAGCATATTTGTAAATTTGTGTGTGTGCATGTGTGTGTGTGTTTTTGAGTGGCCATGTGTATCCGAATAGATTTTTGATGGCTGCACTCATGCAAGGAAACCTTTGACTGGAAGTAAATGCCACATAACCTTTTGGCTGAGCTGGCAATGCCTCGATTACAATCTTTGGTACAGTGAACTGGTTAGAGAGGAATGGGGTGGGTGGAGGGGGACAGATGTTGTGAATACAGCTGCATAAAACACTGAGTTTTCACAGCTCCATGTTCCTGAAAGCACCTTGCCCCATTTTTCTTTTTTCTTTTTTTCCCCTTCTTTTTTGATAAATCTCATAATGTCAACACAGTTTGTCACGGCAGGGGCACCAAAGATGCAGGCTGCCAAAACATCCCATTCTGAATGGGGTGTGAGATCACCACCCAAAACACCAGACCCCTTCCTCCTTCCCCCACCCGCCGAGACCATAAATCATTCTTCACCTCTTCAAGGTTGACCTTCTGATGAACTATGGGCTTTTTCTTGAAAAAAAAGAAAAAGTAATTTCAATACTAAGAGCAGGAGCCACACACAACCATGGGCAAACACACACACACACACACACACACACACTTCAACACACTCTTGCCTTGAGTTTATGGATTAATGTTTAATGGTACTGTACCAATATTGTGCCTCAGCAGCTACTTAAGGGAGCTTTGACCCACTACAAAATTAAATAGGCACACACTGAACCGGTAATGTTACTTGCATTGTGCACAATGTTCACTGGCTCATGTTTTGCTCAATGGATGCATGAGCAGAAATTTGGTATTTTGTTAACATTTCAGGCATTAAAAAAAAAAACTCATCTGTTGCTCTTGAAAGGTCGAAGTCCACGCTACACTAAATTTTCACCTTGATCTATTTTACTGGAACATTTCGCTCTGGCAGATGGAAGAGGATTCAGAAGTTCAGGTCATGATAGCACCAAGCACAGAGAGAGATAGAGAGAGAGAGAGAGAGAGAGAGAGAGAGAGAGAGAGAGAGAGAGGAGAGAGAGAGAGAGAGAGAGAGAGAGAGAGAGAGAGAGAGAGAGAGAGAGAGAGATAGAGAGAGAGAAAGAGAGAGAGAGAGAGAGAGAGAGAGAGAGAGAGAGAGAGAGAGAGAGAGAGAGAGGAGGGGGGGGGGGGGGTGGAGAGGGGGAGAGAGGGAGAGAGAGAGAGAGAGAGAGAGAGAGAGAGAGAGAGAGAGGGGGGGGGGGGGAGGGGGAGAGAGAGAGAGAGAGAGAGAGAGAGAGAGAGAGAGAGAGAGAGAGAGAGAGAGAGACACTAACATTCAGTGGGAATGTGGAGTATAAGAGAGGGAATCGAAAACCAGGGGAGGGAGGAAAAAAGCAGACCAAAGAGTCCCTGGGGCGCGGCCTACAGGAAATGAAGTCAACAGTCCAAGAGAAACGAGAACGAGAGAAGCAGCTGTGGGACCACGGTCTTCTGTTTCTCCAATCTGCAAGGCCTCAAAGGACAAGCCTCAGTTGTAGAGTTACTAAACTATATAGTTACTGAGAAACACCAGAGAATCACTGTTGGGGTGTCTAGACTGCCCTACTATTTTCCACTGCGTCACAAGTGGATTATAAACTCTGACCTACAAGAATTAGAAATAAAGCACGCTGGTATCAAGACACAGTGGGGGAAATATGTGCAACTTCTTCACAAATACCAGTTGCTCATTGAGATTTAAATTCATTCAATGCAAACTTCTTGGTATGGAACAGATTTAAAAATGAATGCTCATCAGAATGGAAACAAAAAACATATGTGCAAAACAAACTCAGATATGCATGCATTGCCAGCTGGGATAATTGGATTATTAGACTTTGTAGCGGTAAATCCCGGCTTAAGAGTTTTCATTAATCACATTGTGAGGTAAACACTTGCGCTAACGTCAAATGTTTTCAAACTAGATACAGTGAAATATGTTTGCACCCTGAACCTAGCCTCTTGTGTAAAGCTAATGGATTTTCTTTTTTTTTTGCAACACAAAAGGTCTGCATTACAAAGGGTATTAAAGCATTGTGTTACTGAGAAACAAAAACTGCAGAGCAAAAGTCCTAACAAAAAGTGGAGGAAGCCTGGGAGGGATGGGGTCATTTAAATCGAAGATGAGCCCACACAGATAGGTCGGGAGAGAGGGAGGCCTGATTAATGATTAATCTGCCTGGGCCACAACAGCGAAGACAGAAACATCTCAGGAGAAGATGCACTTCAAACTCTGGCAGAGAAAGGAGAGGCACTGGGAAGTATGCTGTCATTCATCCTGCTCACTGGACCTCATACACATCGCATCCTTAAGTGATGGGCTGGAGAAAGAGAGCGCTATTTAAGGCCACACAGAGACCACTGTTAGATGAGTGGGGAATGTGTGTGTGTGTGTGTGTGTGTGTGTGTGTGTGTGTGTTAGAGAGAGAGAGATAAAGAGACAGAAAGCAGGAGCATGAAAGCAGCAGAGACAAGAAGGAGTGAATATAAACACAACCAAGTAGAGCTCTTAAGTTTTGTTAAGGCTTTTATAATTACACTCCATTAAATTTATTATTGAAAGCTGCCATTCATTAAGATTAAGATGCCACATTAATCAAATCAACACTTAATTTACTTCTTTGGCACAGAACAAGGACACGTGTCATAGATGCGCAGCACATCTGTGGTGTGACTTTGTTGTAAATAGAAAGACAGGATCAGTGGGCTCCACTTTTGCGCTGGTCCAGGCCTGGTGGAGGCTTAAATGCAGGCTGATTTCCTCAAGCATAAAGTGAATTTTTGAATTACTGTTGGGTAATGTTGTGGCTCGAAAGAAACCTGCCAGCGCTTAGATGGGTGGGGTGGCACAGCTGCGGATGTGTTAATGCAGATCCGCCGGCGCTGTACAGTTTTGGTGTCCATTTCGGCTTGCAGGCAATTGCGTTTACACCTCTGTCGGCTCAGATCACGTCTAAGCACAAACCCAGGTGCGATATCCTACGAGCTATTTTCATGCAGCAGTTTAGGCACGGGCACACGGTAACATCTATCCAAAACAGGTTTTAATGGCTGTTAGCCAATGCATTTCATCCCATTGAAATAACTAATTAAATCAATAGTAACAACTAACTGAATCCAGCTTTCATAGCAAATGAATTAGAAGAAAAAACATCAATATGTGGCTGCTGAATTTTATGTGAATCGAAGGCAGTTTGCAGGCATCATGACGCATACAAAATTCAATCTAGCCTAAATTCCCCTTGCTAAGTGAATGCCTGTCTGGTCCAATAGGTAGTACAAGCTGTCTACTGGAGCCTGACAACTGGTAGTCAAGCTGACTTCCTGTGGGACAGGATCAATCCTGTGAGCAGAACGGGAGGGGATAACTTTTGGCGGGACTGGCCGGGCCAGCCCTAAAACCGTGAATGTCCGTGAGTGACTGTGTTAGAGTGACTGCGTGATCATGTTTAGCATGACTGAGAGAACAAGGTACACGATTGGGGCATTGGGTCACGTGACCAACGATGTCACTGAAGTTACACGATTTCTTGGCCAACCAACGAGGTCACTGGTAAACACGGAAGTTGGAGATTCCCTATTGACCAATACCCTTTCAAATGAATGGGTGCAGCGGTTCCAGCTCATTCTACATTCTTCGCACACTGACATATGGAATATATTGCTGCTCGTGGGTACTACTGAAACACTAAGAACGGAATATCTTTATGCACGCTCAATAATCCAGGTAAGGAAATCACAGAAAGTTGAACCAGTTCATCTGGACACAAGATTTATTGAGAAACGTGATGAAAAGTTTCTCTCAATAAACGTGTACAGATGAACTGATTCAACTTTCTGCAAGAACAGAATATTTTTCTGCTCTTTCCACATCTGGTTACGCACTGCAACAGGCCGGCATAGAGCAGAGTAGGAGAGAAACCAGCTCTCCATACAAGAGAAGCATGAGGGAGAGCGCACAGATAAAACAGTCCAAATAACAATCACTATGACAAAACACTCAATACAGTGAGTTTTAGAAAAATGAGAGACATCCGCAGATAGAAACAGATGAAAGAGGAGGAGTTAACAGATAATTAGAATAGTTGTAATTACGATTAAAGATATTTCAGCAATTTATATAAGTTATGTAAACCAGGCTGTTTAATCATGATCTTCTTGCGCGTCCTGCTTCAAATCACACACGTTTTGTCACAATCTATAGGAGCGGAGTATATAACTTGGAAAAGGTGGTGGTACAGGGAAAGAATTTACCACCACTGGATTTCATTCATCCAGTTCACTGAGGAGGAATGTGGAGCCATTCAGATGGGCTTCCCTCTTCATCCATCATGAAAATAAGAAAAGCTGCAACACAGCCCATTTAAACAGTATGAGAGGGGCTCGAAGCCCGCCCAAACTTTTATATTGCTTATAATGTATGCATCCTAATCCAACCCCTTTATCAACTGTGCTGCGCTGCACTGCACTAGGGCTACATTTGTTTCTGGTCACCAAATTACCAAAATTATATGAGACGCGCTCACATGCGCCAGCACTTGCACTTGTGCCCGGCTTCACTAAAATAGATTCAGTTATTTCAAGTTTGTAATTGCAGGTAGACCTAATACTGACTGCACATTTTCAATTGAGTAGCTAACACTGCATATTATTTAGATAGATAGGTGCATTTGCACTGGTTCGGCAGGGCTAAAGTTGGTTTGTCTGAGTCATGTTTTTTATGTAAACGACAACCCAGGAAAGCAACCCGCCACATCAGAAACACTTAAAAACGTTTATCAAAAGATGGATTTGTTTAAGCATGTTAAAGGTGATCGGGTACATCTTACTTTTATCTCAGTCGATGGAGTTTCTGTGAAATCCTACGTCGAATGATACTGCTGAAACAACACCAAATGATAGAATACAAAGCAGGCGCTAGGAGAGAATAGTGGTGGAGGTGGAGGAGAAATATATTCTGCCTCTTTTGTCGCCAATGGGAATTATAACGTTAATTAAAAATAAAACCCAGTTGTGTGAATACAAGCCAGGTTCACTAGCTGATTTGCGACTACAAAGTGTATTTATTCTTCAGCTTTTGAGAGTGACGACTAGGGTGTCTATCAATTTCACATTTGCAAAAAGCAGTTGGGAGAGGAAATAAACCCCTTGCAGGAACAGGAAATGACAAATAGATGACAATGGATCTTTTTAGGTTTGAGCGGTGGATTCTGGGGGCCCCCACCTCTGCAGCAGGAGCACACGGCGCTCTGCTGCGGATTAATCATGTTAAGGCTTTTGCATCTCTCGTCTGACCGTGAAGTTGTGCTACAGCGGTACTGAAATGATTACATCTCTCGGAACAACCAGATAAAATGCCAGGAATGGATCACGTCACCATGGCGAGTGAGGATAGTAATAAAAGTCTGTGAAAAAGTCCGGGTAATAGAAAGGAAAGGAGGCGGGGGGGGGCTTCATATAACAGATTAAAATCAAAACTGAATGGCATTCAAAATGAAGCCGAAAAGATTAGACTGGAGCCGGCGTTTGCGGAGTGTGATGGACTGTCAAAACACTCTACGAGAGATTACCCACCTGACACACGAAGGCTGTCTTAGACGTTATACAACACCGATAACATAATTGGATACCTGTTATGCATTTTTGCTATACTCCCCCCCCAAAAAAAGGGAAAAAAACCCAAAAAAAACAAACAACAATTTTCACCATAATTTGGATCTGTCTGTGCCTTCGACGGACTTGCCAAATCAGACTCGCTGCTCAGAGACGGCGTGCTGAGCTCCGGCCTCTCCGTTCCAAGTCGCTCACCACTTACCTGGATAAATAAACAGCATAAAAACCTATTTATGTTCATTTAGTGTATCTTTTGACCACTTCAAGGGTGCATCACCGATTAATTACCTGTCAAGGGACGATGGTTTCCTCTTACACTGACGCAAATTAGTCCTGTTTGCTCACCACAGCCCTCAGAAATCTCTGCCCTTCTCTTTCCTCTCTCTCTCTCTTTTCCCCCCTTTCCATTTGCTCTCAGCAGTCTTCTTTGATCAAACAGAGGGGAAAGCTGCTAAAACAAATACAGCCCCTCTGTCAGCCCACTGTGGAAAATACCAGACGGTGGCATCTCAATTCTCCATCGGGAGAGATATGCGAGCGCTTGTCAGTCATAATAATAATATGGCCTCCTAAGGTCCTTACAGACACCCTCAGGGTAATGAGACAAAACACAATGTTTTGGTTTTCTCACTATCTGTCAAGAGAACTCCGAGTGAGAATTTGAAATGTCATAAGAAAACAAAATTATTATCAGTTGCATTTCCTTTTCGTGGCGTTACAGCAAATAAAACTTGCTGACAAAGTATTGCGTTAAAAATACTAGAGACGGTGTTTTTGAAAATATAATTTTAAGAGTTGATTAATATCCAGAAAGTCAGAATTGTTCTTTCATTGTCAGCTCATGTAAGCGATATTTCAATCCATCTGACGAGGAAAACAACAACATGCACGTGACAGTGTTGAAATGCTCCGACTCCTGGCTGCAGAACCATGAAAGACTCTTTGTACGTGAGAACGTCAACATTGGCACATTTTTTCTGGAGGTTGTGGTGAAAAGCTATTTTCACAAACAGCCCCTAGCAGCTGCATTTCAAAATCCCCAAAGTCACTTTTGAATATATAATAGTCATTATCCATTTAACAGATGCATTTCCATTGCTTCTTATTTATTGTGTACTTCATCAAACCAAAAAAATTTTCTGCCTCAAGCCAGCATTTCTTGCATGACATTGGGTGATTTTTTTTTCTTTTCCCCCTTTTTCACCCCAATTATACTTGGTCAATTACCCCACTCTTCCGAGCCATCATGATTGCTGCTCCACCCCCTCTGCCGATCCAGGGAGGGCTGCACACCTGACAGTGAGGAGTTTCGCCAGGGGGACAGCACGTGGGAGGATCACGCTATTCCCCCCAGTCCCCCCCCCCCAAACAGGCGCTCCGAGTGACCAGAGGAGGCGCTAGTGCAGCGACCAAACACATACCCACATCCGGCTTCCCACCTGCAGACACGGCCAATTGTGTCTGTAGGGACGCCCCACCAAGCTGGAGGTAACACGGGTATTCGAACCGGTGAGCCCCGTGTTATTAGGCAACGGAATAGACCACTACGCCACTCGGACACCTGACACTGAGTGAATTTTTACTGGAATGCTATTCAGTCCCATTCTCTGAAATGATGCATCATTATTTGAGCACAAATGGAAACCTAGCTAAAGTCTGCGAGTCTGAAGACCTAGTACGTAACATTGCTGCCTTTACGCCCTGTCATGACAAGCTGTGCGCTGGTCACTGTGGAAGTTCTCCACCGGGAGCCATCACGCCATCTACACCATCAGCTTTGCAAAGGTTGACGGTTCCAATTTCTTGCGTTCAATAAACTACACTGCTCTCGCAATGTCACATTACACCCTCTACATCTGTGCATCTAATTCCTCGTATATTTCAACAACACTTTCAGCCAAAAATAAAACTGTGAATGTCTTCAAATTAACTTTAAATGCAAGATACCTGGCATTAGTTGCTTTCTCCCCTGGTACTTTGCAAGCAATGGAGGACATGGGAGGTTTTACCTCGGTCAGTCTGCCTTGTGTCTGTACACGAGTAGAAAATTGAAAATGAAGGCGAGCTATGTTTGAGTAGATGCAGGTCAACGTATTGATGTCAGAAATGGAGTGAATGAATAGAAAGGTTGCCTCAAAGGCTTTGGAACCACTATCCTGCATTGTCGATTAGGGAGGGGAGCCAGATCTGTGCAGAAATAAAGGACTATGGTGCGTGTCTGCATGTGTGTGTGTGTGTTTGTGTGTGTGTGTGTGTGTGTGTTGTTTTTTTTTTTGTTTTTTTTGCTCAAGGGAAATGTTCAACCTGAAAGCATCTCAGCTCCCATGGGGCCCGAGCAACCAGACAAAAGAAACCATCGGGTGCTGAGGGCATCTGATGCACAGAGAAATTCCCACTTCATTCACACACAGAATACACCCAAAGAAAGAGTACATTTTGTACAGATTCAGAGCCTATATGTAGACGGACACACGGACGCAGCTGTAGACAAGACAGGCACATGAAATTGTAAAGAAAGATTACATCTTGTTTGGACACATGCATGTAGACACAGGCAGGTATGGACACACACACGCATGCATGCGTACTCTTCCCCCAACCATTGGTGTAAATAGGGCCAACCCGGGGTATTGAAAGCAGATAGGTGGTCGGTGTGTATCTGGAAATAATGACGGCTCTATTGTGACAGACAGCCGTCCTTTTACAGGAATCGTCTCGTGAATACACCCTCTCTCACTTCACCAGCCATACAAATATGGACACACACAAAGTACAGATATATACTATATACACACAGACACGATGCAAAAAAAATTTATATACACACAAACAATACACTGTAATATAGATGTACACACACACAGACAACACACATATGCATGCACAGACTTCATCATTATCTTAATTCCCCATCTGCACACTTTTACAGCCTGTAAACCTGAGCCGGCTAGGCAGGCCGGCACACCATAGCACACATGACTTTATTTTTCAGAATAAAAAAAAAAAAAAAAACATGTTTTCTGGGGGATTTAAACTACTACACACCTTTATTAAAAGCCCATCATGAAGAAAACACATGTTGAGGTGTGAAGATAATAACTTCACATCATCAACTCATAAGGCGGCGTTCCCAATGTGCGATGGAGTATGATATCCTGGCCTGCGTGTGGCTGTGCCACACCGAGCAGATGGGGGCTGTCCATATTGACATTCATAGATTCAATATCTCCTTTTCGCTCTGTGCTGTGCTAATATAAATGTGCTTTAATCAAAATAAGACGCATTAAGCCTCCTATCGCAACCCACAGAAAGGAGAAAAAAAAAACCTGGATAACAAAAGCAGTTGTGCATTCAAGCAGCAAGTTGATGAGTCATGGATTTGGGAGATTAGACGGGAGGTAGTGCACTGCCTCAGAGGAGATTACAGACCAAACACGACACAGCGATGAGTTTCGGGTTCAAAATAGCAGGAAAACAAAAGAAAGATCGAGTATGACACACGCCAGAGAGACCGACGTGTGGTTTTGTGACACTTGACGCTGTTAGAGGCCACGTTCCCAACTCCAGTCGCCCCTCTAAGTGTGATTTGCAGAACTGGTGCACACCAAAAAGTACTCCACTGTGAAGTCCGGTACGTGAAATTCAATCATACAGATATATGCAGTGCGCATGAATATGCACATACATGCATAAGCACACATCCCCCCCCACCCCTTCAGCCCCCCACCCCACTTCTCTTTCATCATATAAGCAGCTTTCATGCTGCTACTTATGCAACCCTGGATGTTTGCGTCTGATATTCAGATTAGCGAGGCTGCTGTGTTCTATATGGCCCACCACTGCATTCCTTCCCATTCCAGCAACCAACAAGCCAGCCAGCCAGCCAGCCAGCTGAGAGGCAGAATAACTCACCGTTATTAACGAGGACGCTTTCCCCCCTCGCTATGAAAGATAAATATGCCCTCTGAAAGTTAAGCCACCTGGGTTGCATCAGAAAACCCAGATCAAAGCATTTTTTTGCTCGCTTGATTTGACCTCAGGAGAGCCTGGTTATAACAACCATCATCACCTCAGGGACAGTCACATGTGAGATGTGTTTGATTCTCACTGGCTACCCAACATCAGGCTCTAAATCTGTAAAATGGCTAATGTTTCATTATGTAGTGGTATATTGTAGTAGTTACTGTGTGCAAAATGTTTTCAGGTTTTCATCAACAATGAAGCCGAGGGCGTCCAGGTAGCATAGGGGTCTCTTCTGTTGCCTACCAACATGGGGATCGCCGGTTTGAATCCTCGTGTTACCTCCAGCTAGGTTGGGCATCCCTACAGACAAAATTTGCCATTTCTGCAGGTGGGAAGCCGAATGTGGGTATGTGTCCTTGTCACTGCACTAGTGCCTCCTCTGGTCGGTCGGGGCACCTGTTCAGGGGGGAGGGGGAACTGGGGGGTTAGTGTGATCCTCCCACACGCTACACACACAACCTCCCCCCCCGGCGAAACTCCTCACTGTCAGGTGAATAGAAGTGGCTGGCGACTCCACATGTATCAGAGGAGGCATGTGGTAGTCTGCAGCCCTCCCCAGATCGGCAGAGGGCGTGGAGCAGAGGCTGGGATGGCTCGGAAGAGTGGGGTAACTGGCCAAGTACAATTGCGTATACAAAAAAAGAAAAAAAACAATGAAGCCTAGGGTGAACACACATTCCCATTTTCCAGTGACGGATTCAGTGCCTTGTACCTGGCTCCACACTGCCCGCTAGGACTACTGTAACTGGAAATTAGCAGCCTGGTTTATTTAGTCTCATTCCATTCAAAATTGCATGAAAACCACAGAACCTTGTAAGGTTGCTTCAGCCAAGATTAGAAATGGCTATCAAAAAAAGAAAAAAGAAAAAAAAACAAACAGAAAATGTTGATGAAAAAGTGCAGGCAGCATTTCCATTCATCCGACCTCTAACTGAAGATGAAACTTCTGATGAAATGTCCTGGATGATAGATGTGTGTGTGTGTGTGTGTGTGTGTGTGTGTGTGTGTGTGTGTGTGTGTGTGTGTGTGTGTGTGTGTGTGTGTGTGTGTGTGTGTGTGTGTGTGTGTGTGTGTGTGTGTGTGTGTGTGTGTGTGTTGTCTGCCCTCAAAAAAAAATCTGGTTGCCTACATGAAGCCCATACTCACAGTATCACAGAACAAACCCGGTGTTGCCAGTATGCATTACGCTTGCACCTCATGCCCTCCCCCCACTAAAACAGGCCCACTGCTTTGTAGTGCTTTTGCCTGTCAAGCTTCACACAGTCTAACACAAACTCTGTTCACTGAACAACACACCTAGAGACACATGCCCAGACTACAAGCTACCCTTGCAGCTGCTGCAAGGGCGTATGCTAGGATGGGGCTCTCTATAAATGTGGCAAAGACTGAAGTAGTATGCCAGTGTGCATCTACTCCCCCATCTCATTCACCAACCGTCACCATCTCCGACAAACCACTCGCAACAGTGGAATCTTTCAAATACCTGGGCAGCTTCCTCTCTGACGACTGCAGCATCGACAGGGAGATACAAAACCGGATTAAACAAGCGTCATCCTCTTTTGGCAGACTTAGGAGAAGGGTCTTTCAAAACAAAGACCTCAACCTCCACACCAAAATATCTGTCTACCTGGCAGTTGTCATCACGACTCTCCTCTACAGCTGTGCGGCATGGACCCTGTACAGCCACCACCTGAGGATGCTTGAGGCCTTCCACATCAGATGCCTACATTGCATCCTGAGGATAACCTGGCATGACCGAGTGCCCCATACTGAAATACTCCGCAAGACCAACTGCATCAGCATGGAGGCTACCGTCACCCAGCACCAACTTTGATGGCTCGGCCACGTCATCAGGATGCCAAAGGAGCGCTTACCGCGTAAAATGCTGTATGGCCAGCTACATCTTGGCCGCCGCTTGGCAGGGGGCCAGAAAAACGGTACAAAGACCAGCTGAAGACCATAAAGAAGTGCAGCCTGAACCCGAGCCAGCTGGAAGACACTGCCGCCGAACGCTCCATCTGGCGGCAGCTCTGTCAACAAGGGGTGCAAAACCTCGATAAGGACCGCGGTGATCGATGGACCAGGAGACGTCTGAAGAGACATGAAGCCAGTACCACACCTGCACCCCCAGTCAGTGATTTCACCTGTTCTGTCTGTGGCAGACATTGTGAATCGCAGATTGGGCTTTACAGCCATAAGAAGACTCACAAGTGACAGAGGCAGGATTGTCCTCATCGGACACGACAGACAACCTAAGGCAAGCAAGCAAGCAAGCAGTGTGTGTGTTGTCTGCCCTCAAAAAAAATCTGGTCGCCTATATGAAGCCCATACTCACAGTATCACAGAACAAACCCGGTGTTGCCAGTATGCATTACGCTTGCACCTCATGCCCTCCCCCACTAAAATAGGCCTACTGCTTTGTAGTGATTTTGCCTGTCAAGCTTCACACAGTCTAACACAAACTCTGTTCACTGAACAACACACCTAGAGACACACGCCCAGACTGCCCTATTGTCCCTCTGTACTGAGCTGACAGTCCGGGCTCTCGTGGGGCCCGAGCAGCCTGCCCCACCATTTGACATTGCGTGCAGCAGTGACAGCACACTCCACTGCACCTGGTATGTCTCTTCTACCCGGGGACGTGAGCGTTCGGGCCACGGTCTCGGAAATCTTTATAATCCGTTAGATTTCCATGAGACAGAACTCATCATAGGATGAAGGCAAAGGACAAACAGCAGGAAGCAACTTAAAGAGAAGCTCTGTTTAAAATGTTCGCTGCAGCAGGGGGAAATATCCGTGGCCTCGGTGGCTGACTAATGTGTTGGTGCAACTAGCGTTTCTGAATCCATCTGGTGCTGTCACCCTATCTTCGGTGAGAAGGTGAAATTGTGGAGGGAAAGATGAAAACGTTAAGAGAATACCAGGTGGTAAATATATATAGTACGTTATTCGGGATAAGTCGATGCCTCTATTTGGAGGGAGAATTCGCCACAACCCGCAGGTTAGAAGGATGAACGAGCCGATCGATTAAGTGTTGATTCACTCCCGCTATTCTCCAAAGCTACTCCAAAATGTCTGACAGCTTTTTTGGTCAAGGGCAGCAGTACACATTGCTACCGTTTGACCTTTTTACCTCTCCAGGGCATTTCTGAGCTAAGCACACAGTTCTGTGCTCACCGCTTTCTGAAGGAGTGCCGGTCGATACTGCGGAATAGCTGCAACAACAACGGACAACTTTAAAATGTATTTGTATTAACACTCTCGTTGATTTTTCGGTAAATAAAGGAGTATGAGCGTGCCATGTACATTAACTAAATAAAAACTGACCTGTTAAATACCATTACGTGAACGTCCAGATATTCCACTTCATTAACATATGAGTTGTAGAGTAAATAAAGAAGCAGCCAAGCAGGAAATTTGAAAATCTTTCCCTGACCGAAAAGGTTTTCCGGAGTCCAGACTCCCAAGTGAACCATCGCACGCATTGTATCATCTCTGGAAGATAAAACAGGAACTACTGGTGCACAAATGCATATGAGTGCACTTGTTTTTTGTTTTTGTTTCCCCCCGCCCCTCCTTTTTTCTCCCCAATTGTATCCGGTCAATTACCCCACTCTTCTGAGCTGTCCTGGTCGCTGCTCCACCCCCTCTGCCAATCCGGGGAGGGCTGCAGACTACCAGTCTCCTCCGATACATATGGAGTCGCCAGCCACCTATTTTCACCTGACAGTAAAGAGTTTCACCAGGGGCACGTAGTGCATGGGGGGATCGCGCTATTGCAGCAACCAGGACACACACCCGCATCCAGCTTCTCACCTGCAGACACGGCCAATTGCGTCTGTAGGGACGCCCAACCAAGCCAGAGGTAACACAGGGATTCGAGCTGGCGATCCCCATGTTGGTAGGCAACTGAATAGACCGCCACGCCACCCGGACGCCCCTAGAGTGTACTCGTTTTTGAAAGACATTTCAATATCTGGTTTGACCTGACAATCGGCTGAAAGTGAAAGGGGGAAAATTCAGCTGCTAACTAACAGCTAGCTCTGTCTGCACACATATGCACCGCTTTACTCCAGCGCTGGCAGGGTTAACTGACCATCTCAACTGGAAAACCAACAAGTCACACTTTGTCACTCAAACAGTGCACATCCTTTCTTTCCATCTACAGCAGAAATGTGAACTGTATTGTGGAGCTTTTCATTAAAACGTTATGCAACAGGGAACAGAAGAGATTGTTTAATACGTTTGTCAGTAACTTGTGTTCATGACAGGTTTTGATGATGCGGCGAAATTTTCCACACAGACCACAGTCCTAAGGCGGTACGCTCTGAATATACTATATAAAAATACATCTTTGAAAAACTTCCAATGATGTCAGTTCCTGCCACAAAATTGTTGGCTTTATCTGTAGGAAGCTGTGGTAAGCGCACTGCAGCTACGGGCCATGTTCAAATTTTTATGGACCCACGTCAGAAGATTAAATTAGCGTTGGACGTGCACCAGATTCATCTTACATCCAACTTTACCACTCCCACTATCCCAAAGCCACATGGCTTTTCAACAATGAGGGCCTTATTACAGTGCAGGGGTGTTAGCAGACCCATTACACTGGCTAAATGGTTGGAGTAAGACAGACTTGATGTGCAAAAGCTAGAAGCGATGCAATTGTTTATGGCTGTTTTTGTTACGTGCACCAATAAAACCCTGAAGATTAGATCTATCAAATTTGACATCAGCAGACAATTATTACGCTAGGTGTTTGCAGAGTATTACACCATAAAATTGCTTATGAAAAGACTTTGAGAAAGTGTTGAGGCCGGGTAGAGTCAGGTCCCACTAGTTCTTACTGGAGGCAATAAAAGACATGGATTTTTTTTTAACCATAGACCTTGAATGAGTGTTTGTAATGGGATCACTCAGACGTTTTGGTGAGACTGAGACTGACTGTGAGATAAAAAGAGGGATCAGGAGGAAGGTAGTGCCCATGTGATGTACAGAAGAGACAAAGATGTACCATGACAGACTTTTAACTTGACGAAGACATGGTCATGGTTTACATTAATGACTGACACTCATCTCTCTCACTCTCTGTCTCTCGCTCTCTCCCTCTCTCTCTCACACTCTCTTTCCCCCCTCTCCCTTTCTCACACACTCTGTCTCCGTGTCTCTCTCTCTGTGTCCCTCTCGCTCTCTCTCTCACACACACACTCTCTCTCTTTCTCTCTCTCGCTCTCACTCTCTGTCTCTTTCTCTCTGTCTCTTTCTCTCTATCACTCTGGCTTTTTCTCTCTCTATCAACCAAATTGATCCAAATGATTTCTATTCCAACTGATCTGTAGGGAAAATCTGCTGTGATCTACTGTGATGTCAAAGAGGTCAGACTTTCACCTGACTGGAGCCCAAGAGTCACTGGCAGATCAGCTCGTTACTTTAAGCTAGGAAAGCGGCAGACTGCACTGTCTTTAAAAAACACATCGTTGAGGCCGAATTAGCTAAAGGCATCGTTATCATCGCATCACAACACTTTGATGAACTGATCTGATGAAAGAGCTGGCCAAACGTGTCGTTTTTCTGCAGCACACGGCTTCGGGTGTTGCACAGTTGATAAAAGGAGGGCTTATTGAGGCTGAAAAGCATGGTACATCACACAAGTTTCAAACAACCTGACGTTGTCTGTGTTGCCATGAGTTATTTCCAGGATGTCACTGACACATTATATACGACGTCCCACAGACATTTTCGTTTGCCGCCTCAAGATGTGCCATATGGCAAATCTGGTACCATCCTACCCAGAAGGTGCCCCCCAAACGAGTTATGTTTAGAGCTTTAAGTGGGGGTCACAAACAGGCTGCAACCCTAGGCCAACAGGAGGTTGTGGCCCTAGTGACCTGTCTACGTTTGCACCGCATGCATGCTATTATTCAGGTATGCAGAGAGGAGATGGGGAATTAGGTTACGGCAGAACACCCATTCATCAAGCTAGTGAAGAGAGAGAGGGAGGAAGAGAGGAGACAGAGCGACCACAGCATGAAAAATATCAGCAGAGATCATCTATTAGCCCCACAGCGTACAAATAAAGTTCAGCGGACCACCAGTACGTTAAGCAGTTGGAGAGCAAAAAGAATAAGAGATTGAGGGAGAGCAGAAGAAGAAGGAAATGGCTGGGAGACGGGCCGGGGGGAGACGACACTGGATACCCAGCAGAGAGCCTGTCTGACCAGAGACGTATTGGCACAAATCAGTGCAGTCATCCCCCTCGGCTAGGCCGACCGCAGGAGCAGCAAACTGATTTATAGATTGGTATAGCTTTTCCGTGACTGGATGGAGCCCCCACCACCACCTCTCTTTATTATCAAATCCTCACGGAGGGGCAACTCTTGTGACTGGAAAGTTAAAAGCCCATTCATTTGCTGTTTTGATCGTAACTCTATCCCTTTGTTTTTTTACGAAGATTTATTTAATCAAAAAAAGTTGCAGCTCTCATTTTCATACATATATATAGAGAGAGAGAGCTGCAACTTGTGTGTGTGTGTGAGTAAAATATATATATACATATATATATGTGTGTGTGTGTGTATATATATATATAACTTTGTTAAAAGAAACACTCAACGGTAGGGGAAGTGCTCAACAAATAAGGAGCAAAATAATCCAGTGAGTCAAGTAAATGCTTTATGAGACAATACAGGCCTGTTTCATGCCATAAGCAATCATCAGCTGTCAATAAAACTACTCAAGGAAAGGACATACCATCTACTGCCTCATCATGTACATCATGTGCACATTGTCCAATGGAGAAGGGAGAGGGGCAACATACAAAATTTTCAAAAACACGTGATCGCTAACAGTCCAGATATTGTCATGATTTATTTGTAATTACAAAATTGTGCTTATATCTGTGTCTGCAACTGCTGATATCGTCCACACAAGAATCATCAACAAATCAATGACACCTTCACCAGAACCGGACTCCCCCCGGCTGCAACTGCCATGTGAGCGACTCGTGCCCGCTGGAGGGAAGATGCCAGTTGAAAGGAGTTATCTACCAAGCTACGGTGACGAGACATGACAACAACTAAATAGAGACATGGGTCGGTCTAACAGGGGGACATTAAAAACGAGGTTTAAGGCACACGTGTCGCTTTAGAAACAACAGTTTAAAGAATGTAACATCTTTAAGCTGTTATATTTGGTCATTGGCATACAGAAACATTAATTATTCAACCACCCGGAAAATCCTCTCAAAGAACAAAACATATTCAACCAGCAGTAAAATGTGCAATCTATGTCTCACTGAACCATATTTTATCATCTGCTAATCAGAAATGTCCACACTAAATAACAGCAATGAATTGGCCAGCAGATGCAGACATAGATATAAGCACCTATTTTGTAATTACAAATAAATCATGACAATAGACAAATACCACCCCCCCTCCCAAATTGGACCATTAGCGATCATGTGTCTTTGAATTTTGAATCGCACCTCCATTAGCGATCACGTGTTTTTGACATTTTTATATGTTGCACCTCTCCCTTTCCAGCTGGACAATGTGCACGTGATGTGCATGACGCGGCACTAGATGGTATGTCCTTTCCTTGGGTAGCTTTATTGACAGCTGATGATTGCTTATGGCATGAAACAGGCTTGTACTGTCTCATAAAGCATTTACTCGACTCACTGGATTATTTTGCTCCTTATTTGTTGAGCACTTCCCCTACCGTTGAGTGTTTCTTTTAACAAAGTTATACATATATATACTATATATATATATATATATATATATATGTGTGTGTGTGTGTGTGTGTGTGTATATATGTATGTGTATATATATATGTATGTGTATATATATATATGTATGTATCTATGTATGTATATGAGGGAGAATAAACCCTGAATGTTTCTTCTATCAAGTGGCTTTTTATCCATAAAGATCTCATGAAAATACATCGACTTGGAATGCATTTAAAACATTGACTGTTTACACGGTTATTTTTTTGTCATTCTTTTCTGCAGTACATCTCAAATGATTTCTCTCCTGGGTATGCTCACAGCAGTCCCTTAAAAGCCCCTGAGGGGTTATCTCCCAGGCAGATGTAGATGGAGGCGTATGAATATGCAACATCCAGACAAGTTAAGTGCTTTATGAATAATGCCGGCAGTACACAATGCCACTTCCTGATTCATTCTCATTCGTCATCATTCTATCCTCTTCTCCCTCCCGCTCTCTCTTTATCTATCACTCTTACATCTCTTTTTCCATTCTTGCTCTATTAATCTAATGTTGTTTTTCCTGCTCTACCTTAATTACTTGCTCCCTTTTCTCCCCCTCTCTTTGCTTTCTGTACCTCTCTCTGTTTCTGCCTCTCCCGCTCTCTCCCTCTCCCTCGCTCTCTGTCTACATGTCTCTCTCCCCCTCTCTCTCTCTGTCTGCCTGTCTCTCTCTAACTCTCCCTCTCGCTCTCTCCCTCTCCCTCTGTCTGCCTCTGCGTCTTTCTCTCTTTCTCCCTTTCTCTCCCCCACTTACCCTCTCTCTCTCCATCTTTCTGTCTGTCTCTCCCTCCCTCTTTCTCTCTGTCTGTCTCCTTTTTTCTCGATTTGAATATCTATCTCTGCCTGTCACTCTCATTCAGTCTCTCTTCCTGTGAGGCAAATCCAGGGGACAGCTTCCTCAGGAGGAGAACAGAGATATTTAAACTCACTTCATTGTTCATTGGGTGACTGCCGTTGCAATTGAGAGGAAGAAAAGAGGAGGGGGGGGGATTAAAGTCAGGTGAGTGAAGAACAGAGAGGTGAGTGGAGACAGGAAACCAGAGGAAGAGTGATATCTGGAAATGGCAAACAAAGTGAGAGACGGCGGATTAAAAGGGGGAATAAATAAGTGGTGGTCAAAATAGTAATGATAAAAATAGCTGTAGTCGCATCAGTAGCAGGAGCAGTATTTGTGGTTGCATGGTAGGTCTAAATATTACTATAATATTAGTAGTTGTAGTAGTCATAGTAGTGACAGCAGTCATAATGTTAGTCATAATCATAGTACTGATAGTGATAGTTGTAGCAGTAGTAATTTTGCATTAAATTAAAAATATAATTCTCTAATTCCTTATTTGTCACCTGTAAACTTGGATTTCCTTGGGCGGTCGGATAGGTCCCTGTAGATACGCTTACATAACGCTGGTGCTTTTTATCTACTGAAGGGTGTTTTTTATGTGGTAATGTATGTATGTAGCATGTAAGTAACCTGCTAACATCTATTGCAGCATCTCTGATATATTCTCTGCACCATTGCACTTTATCACCTCTTATTTCGTCTGTATAATCTTTGTGTATATATCTGAAGATTGTTGTGCTGTAGTGTTGTTATTCTATGTTTTTGTTTTTATGTTTTTTGGATTATCCCCTCTGTTTCTCCCCAGTTGTATCTGACCAATTACCCCACTCATCTGAGCTGTCCCGGTCATTGCTCCACCCCCTCTGCCGATCCGGGAAGGGCTGCATACTACCACATGCCTCCTCCAATACATGTAGAGTTGCCAGCCGCTTCTTTTCACCTGAAGTAAGGAGTTTCGCCAGGGGGACGTAGCGTGTGGGAGACCCACGCTATTCCGCCCAGTTCCCCCTCCCCCTGTTTGGGGGGAGGGGGAACTGGGCAGGGGACAGTTGACCCCAAGTATTTAAACTCATACGCCTTCGTCACCTCTACTCCTTGCATCTTCACCATTACGCTGTCCTCCCTCTCAATGACGCATATGTATTCCATCTTGCTCTTACTGACTTTCATTACTCTCCTCTCCAGTGTGTACCTCCACCTCTCCAGGCTCTCCTCAGCCTGCACCCTACTCTCACTACAGATCACAATGTCATCCGCGAACATCATAGTCCACGAAGATTCCTGCCTTATCTCGTCCATCAACCTGTCCATCACCATTGCAAACAAGAAAGGGCTCAGAGCCGATCCTTGATGTAATCCCACCTCCACCTTGAACCCATCTGTCGTTCCAACTGCACACCTCACCATTGTCACACTGCCCTCATACATATCCTGTACCACTCCTACATACTTCTGTGCAACTCCTGACTTCCTCATACAATACCACACCTCCTCTCTCGGCACCCTGTCGTATGCGTTCTCTAAATCTACAATGACGCAATTTAACTCCTTCTGGCCTTCTCTATACTTCTCAATCAACATTCTCAAAGCAAACATCACATTTGTGGTGCTCTTTCGTGGCATGAAACCATACTGCTGCTCACTAATCATCAACTGTCCTCTTAACCTAGCTTCTTTTACTCTTTCCCATATCTTCATGCTGTGGCTGATCAACTTTATACCTCTGTAGTTGCTACAGTTCTGCATATCGCACTTATTCTTGAAAATCGGCACATGCTTCTTCTCCACTCCTCGGGTATCCTCTCGCTCTCAAAGATTGTATTAAACAATCTAGTTAAAAACCCCACTGTCATCTCTCCTAAACATCTCCATGCCTCCACTCCACATGAGTTTGGAACTGAATTCCAATAAACTTGAAACTGAATGTAATATTATGAAATTGAATTCATTTGCTCTGAAACTATTTGATCCTCACTGAAAATAGAGTTGAATTTTCAGCGAGGATGAGGATCAAGGCTGACTCCAGACATTTTGCGGCCTTTTTTTTTCAAGGTGCAAATGATTGTTTTTTTTTTATTCAAAGGTAGCACCGGTGCGACTAAACAATAAATGGACGTTTAGAATTTTTTTTTTCGCTGTCTGACAAAATGTTTTGGTCTGATTGTCAAATCATATGCTGGTGCGACAAACTGGAAAAGTTAGTCTGGTGACATATTTCTGCACGTACTCACCATCTGGTTGTGTGCAATGGTCTCTCTCTGCTATTACTCACGCATTTGGAAACATGTATTGACCGTTGTCAATACGTTTCCAAATGTTTCCAGAGAAACAGTAGCACGCAGGTGTCCAGGGGTGGACTGATGTTTCAGAGCTGCTTTAGTTAAGCAACTCAAATTATTAAATCCCGTGCTGGACAAGGGGCCCTTGTCGGGATTGAAAAGCAAGCAATCCCAGCAGTACAGCACGTTGGTGCGCAGGCTTCCCGTTAGCCACGGATAGCGACTGCTAGTTTGACAATGCCTCTGGTAGCTCTTGGTAGCTTGCACCAATCCTAGCAAGGCGGGTGATGGTCGACCTTTCTGGATTATTTCTAGTTTTTCCTGAAAAGGCTAACTAGAAAATTTGGTTTCTATTAATTCAGCCACACGGTCTCCTTCTTCACTAACTCCCGCCATTTTGCTGCTCTCCAAATCCTTGGTTGTTGTTCTGTCGTCTCTCTCCCCTTGCTCGCTCACTGACTACCTTCGCTTGTCGCTTATCAAATTCGCGGAAGATGTCAGGATATTGTCCCGCCCACAGCTCAATACAATATGATTGGCTAAGACAACTGTCAAAATCAAATTCATACCCACACTGACTTGAATTACGCAGGCATTCGGTTACAGCTACCGAAGGTCCTGGCGCGGGGGAGCCGCTGATTCACCCAGATACCGTCGGAAGAAAAATTGTGATTGGTCTATTCCATTATATTAACCCACTTTTTGCCAAGACATATTAGTCCAAGTTTATAATGATGATCTAGAATATTATTACTATTATTTCAGTGAATAAAAATAATTTAAAAAAATGTATTAGGAGTACAAAAATTCGTTCGACTTTTTTTCTTGGGTATTCACTGAATACCTTGAAGGTCCAGACGGTTCCTCTCTGGTCTACAGGGACGCCCGACCAAGCGAGAGGTAACACGGGGATTCGAGCCGGCGATCCCCGTGTTGGCATGCAACGGAATAGACCGCTACGCTACCCGGACGCCCTGTTTATCTATGATAAGTACACCGAGAGAGCCACGAAACTGGAGTCAAATTCCATGTTTGTGCAAACCTACATGGCCAATAAACATGATTCTGATTCTGAAGTAAGTAGTAGCAGTAATTCAATAATCCCACAGTTGGATAAGCACAGTTGATTCAGTCCCCATACTCTTCACTTATCCGAAGCAGCAAACACCAGTAACACACAAACACATACAGCTGACAGCAACCAAAGGAGAAGGACAGAGTCGTAAAGATTCAGGAAATTAGGTGAGCAAACTTTTATTGAGAAAGGGGCGAGGAAGAGGGAAGAGGGAACAAGAGGAGAACAGCGTGAACCCATCAGAGTTTGAGGAGGGGGGGGTGTCTTACAGATCACCGAATAAAAGCTGTTCACCTCCTTTACTAGAACCCTTCCCTCTTTTACCTCACGTCTCTCCTGTGCACCTTCCCTACTATCCCATGAACTCAAACCCTCTGTTTCCCCCCTTTGTCTCTCCTATTAACTTTCTCTCCTTCGACTCCCCTCGCTTGATTGTGTGCGCGCTCATCATTGGTTCGACAAAGGGAACAAAGAAAGGGGTTTTTATAACCAAAAGGGTGTGTACAACAAAGGCCTGCAGCTTTATGGCTACAACCCCCCATACACACACATATAGGCACAGCCTCCGTCTCTCTCACATACATTCACACATGCATGCACGCACACACACACACACAAACGCAAATGACAACCAATAAACATAGCCCCAGCTGTTGCTGCCCATATTACCACACTATATACTGTCTCAGGCGCTGGAGTAAACAGAAAGCCTATGTAGGGACTTGTGCTGGTGAGTGTGGCCCTTTGTGCTCACACAGTTGGTTTAGCATCTGGCTAGAAGTACAGCATTTTGCACACACCTATATGATCTATAGTAGACTGTCGCCCATGCACGAGGGTCTCTATAGTGATATGAGGAGGGATCGTTATATGAATTCTGTATGCCCATAATTAGCGTGTCTTTGTATTTATTTTGTCATTTGTGTTTGCAAACATTGCTTGTTCTCTTTTGCGTGCCAATAATTTGCTCTATGCTTTTGTGATCGGCTCAAGGAGTTTGTGTGTGTGTGTGTGTGAAAGGGAGAGAGAGAGCAAGAGAGACAGACAGAGAGAGAGAGAGAGAGAGAGAGAGCGAGAGAGAGAGAGAGAGAGAGAGAGGCAGAGAGAGAGAGAGACAGACAGGCAAAGAGAGAGAGAGAGAGAGAGAGAGAGAGAGAGAGAGAGAGAGAGAGAGAGAGAGAGAGAGAGAGAGAGAGAGAGAGAGAGAGAGAGAGAGAGAGAGAGAGGCAAAGAGAGAGAGAGTCTTTGAGTAGACTTTATATCCAGCTAGCAGTTCCATGCAGTCTCATTAAATGTGGTCTCTGGCAAGGAGCAAAGTGCTGCATGCTCTCTGGGTGTGGTGGTGAGAGCTGGCTAGAATTTCAGATGTGTGTGTGTGTGTGTCCGATTGAATGCTCTGTTCATGTAAAAAGTATCGGTATTTATGCACACGAATGTGTGTGCGTTTGTGTGTGTGTGTGAATTCATGTGTTCATACAAATGCATGCATGGTGTGTGCACGTGTGTTTTCTTGTGAATAGAAGTGTTGGTGTGTGTATGTGCATGTGTGTTCTTCTGAATGTATGTGGTGGTGTGTGGGTGTGCGTGTGTATGTATATGCTTAAAAGTGAACGTTCTTGTGAATATAACGGTGAGCCGTGTGTGCACGCGTATTTGCACGCCTGTGTCTGTGTGTGTCTGCTTTTCAGCCAATGTCGTCCTCTGATTTGAGCCCATCACCAAAATGCTCACAGCTCCTTTGCATTAACATATACCCATACGCGGCTCATTTTTCTCAAAAACGTGCCTGCATAAACCCATCCACAGAACCGTGTGCAAGGGTGCATTTGTGTGAAGCATTGCACACTCGTATTCACAGTCACACAGGCCTGCAGATAAAAAGGTACATCACACTGAAAGAGAGTGGTGACATTAAACAACACTGCCACAATGAAATTGCAAAACCAGTGACGACATTTTGAGTCTGGATGCTTTGCAAAATCCTGGCAAGGGGGAAATTATTTTAACACAATTCTGTTTCCCTTTGTGAGCCCGTCTTCTAATACCATCTTGTCGTAGTGTTCTCCTGCCTGTGTCTGTCGGTGCAAGTCTTTTGTTCCTCCCTTACTTGCTCGCTCCCTTCCTTCATGCCTCCTTCCCCTGGCTGGTTCACCTCAGTTCAGGAGAAGTCTGAATTTCGTGTGTCGGTGCGGAGACTGCCACTCTGGCGCTACTTGTTGGGAGCTTCTGACAAAATGGAGCCGCAGCCGTGGGTGTCAGAGGCCTGTGATGTTGAAGCCCCGGCAGAGTACATAACTCACAGAGGGCACAGAGAAAAAAATTTGCCCGTGACAATGACACAAAAATACACACACATCCGCACACACCCACACAGTTACCCCTGTGCGGTTTACCTAGCCATAAAATCCACACACATACACACAACCTGACATGCTACCTCTCACAACCGCTTTGTGTGCTTGGACCACAAATGCACGAAAACAAAGGTAGACAGGCGCAACGCACGCATAATGCAGACACGCGTGCACGTGTGTGTGCGCACACAGACTCATTTGCATATAGAGAATGAGATGAGGCACAACCCCACCTGGCACAGCACCTGAGGATGACCTCTGAAAATGTCGTCTGATCAGAAGGTCGGGTGTCATAAAAATTTCCCCACAATTTAATTTGATTTGTGGTCATAATTGGTGCTCTGCTGGGTCACATGAATTCATTAGTGGAATGGGAATAGAACGACTTCATTGTTTGTCTGCAGGGCAGTAGGCTGTGTTCCGACACACGGTGATGTATGGCTGAAGCTGACAATGTTGACAGCTCGAGGACTTCTCCCCCATGTGTTGTTTTACTTCCCCCAAGCAGCTTTTGATGTGCTTACAACATTTTAAGGATTGGCTACATATGTAATTTATCCATTCATATGCAATTTATCAATGCATTTATTGTCCAAGCTGGGTGTTTCTTGACGTTTCGTGTTTGATCGAATGAGGCAGAAAATAGGCAAATGCCAGGTTAGGAAGTTACGATTAGGTCAATAACATAATGTGTCTGAGCTTCTCCATTTTTGTTTTAGTTGGAACTGGTAAGTGGGACCTAAAATTGGGTTTGTTGTTTCAGGATGGTATTTAAGAAGTGAAATGCAGGAGGAGGGGGGGCACCCGGGTAGCGTAGTGGTCTATTCCGTTGCCTACTATCACCGGGATCGCTGGTTCAAATCCCCGTGTTACCTCTGGCTTGGTCGGGTGTCCCAATTGGCTGTGTTTGTGGGTGGGGAAGCCGGATATGGGGGTATGTGTCCTGATCACTGCAGTAGCGCCTCCTTTGGTTGGTCAGGGTGCCTGTTCAGGGGGGAGGTGGAACTGGGGGGAATAGCATGATTATACCACGCGCTACATACCCCTGGCGAAACTCCTCACTGTCAGGTGAAAAGAAGCAGCTGGCGACTCCACATGTATCAGAGGAGGCATGTGGTAGTCTGCAGCCCTCCCCGGATTGGCAGACGTGGTGGACCAATGACTGGGACGGCTCGGAAAATGGGTAATTGGCCAAGTAAAGCTGGGGAGAAAAAGGGGAAAAATTCAACAACAAAAAAAAGTGAAATGCTGAAGTTTTCTTTTTAAAATTTTGATATACTTTATTAATCCCCATGGGGAAATTACGCTCTGCATTTAACCCATGCTAACTGTGTAGCTAGGAGCAGTGGGCAGCCACTGCGCAGCACCCGGGGAACAACTCCAGTTCTTCTTTCCATTGCCTCGGTCAGGGACACAGACAGGAGTATTAACCCTAACATGCATGTCTTTTTGATGGTGGGGGAAACCGGAGCACCCGGAGAAAACCCACCGCAGACACGGGGAGAACATGCAAACTCCACACGAGCTGGCATGAACCCCCCCCCCCCCCAAGGTTGGACAACCCTGGGATTCGAACCCAAGACCTTCTTACTCTGAAGCAACAGTGCTAACCACTGCGCCACCGTGCTGTCCAAATCAGCTCCAGGTGGTTAGGGTGGGCGGCCTCAGATGGTTAGGGTGGGCAGCCTAACCTCCGGAATATTGATCCTCAACACAGGTGCTCCTCAGGGTTGTGTGCTGAGCCCTCTGCTGTACAACATCTACACACATGACTGCAAAGCCACGGACAGTTCCACCTCCATCATCAAATTTGCAGACGACACAGTGGTAATAGGCCTGATTTCCAGTAACAACGAACAGGCCTTTCTGAACCAAGTAGATGACCTGGCACAGCGGTGCCAGTCCAACAACCTGACCCTGAACATCAGCAAGACCAAAGAAATGGTGGTGGACTTCAAGAGACAGCAAGGGAAAGGATATAACCCACTAAAGATCAACGGGGAACCTGTAGAGAGGGTCTCCAGCTTTAAATACCTCGGCGTACACATTGCTGAGGACCTCAACTGGACTCTTCACACTCAGCTCACTCTAAAGAAGTCCAGATAGAGGCTTTACTTCCTCCGAAGGCTGAGGAAATTCAAGGTCTCACCCTCCATCCTGAAGACATTCTATTCCTCGGCTGTGGAGAGCGTCCTAACAGGTTGCATCATCGCCTGGTATGGAAACTGTTCTGCCTGTGACCGAGTTGACCTGCAGAGAATGGTGAATGCACCACCAGAACATCCCTCCCCATCCTGCACGACAATTACACCAGAAGGGTGAGGACGAGAGCCAAGAAGATCATGAGCGACACTTCTCACCCTAACAACGGACGGTTCAGGCTATTGTGGTCTGGTAGATGCCTCTGTAGTCTTAGGGCCAAAACAGAGACACTAAAGAGAAGCTTCTATCCACAGGCCATAAAAACTCAACATATACGACCTTTCACATACTTGAGACAGCTAGGTTTTTTTAAAATTTTTTATGTATTGTTTATTTTGAGTTTAAGAATGCACTGATCTTTTGTCCTTTATCGAGGCCTATGTCTTTTTTCACACGATGACAGACAGAGTACCCCCCTTCATTTCACTGCATGTTTTACTTTGTATTTCTGTGCATGTGACAAATAAAGAACTTGAAGTTGAACTTGAAATCTGGATATTGCTGGGCAATATGCTGACCATATTGGCCAAAAGTTTAGCATTTCTCAAATTTTTTATAGGTTGCCGGTTCACTCATGATGCTGAATCATCCCCTGTTTACCACGTCACTTGTTCTCAAAGAAAATGATTTGAGTCTGGCAATGAGTTGGCGGAGTTGCTTTATGTCTCAATGCTCCTTTGGGATAAAGTATTTGTCTTTTCTTGGGAAAGCTCAGGTCTGTGCAACAGGCAATTCCTTATCCTCTACCAGTCAATGGTGGTCAGGACATTATTCTTTACCACTGTGCTGGGAAGGCAGAATCAAGGTAGGAGATGTAGACAGAATTGGTTTTCTGTATAAAAGGATGGGACTGCTGCAAAGCCAGACCTGGACTTCTCGGAGGTAGTGGCAGAGGAGAGGGTGAGGTCCAGACAATACATCGTTGTGGTAAAATGCCTCCCCTTTGCTCTATAATGAGCTGATGCAGCTTTGAGCACCGTAACCATGTACCTCATCCCTCTCATTTGTGCAGACTTCCAACAGAGGCTACTCAAGACTTCCTCTCACAGCAGCACACTAGAATAGTGCTGAAGCTGTGGCAAATGCACTCTTTAAATGGACAGATAGGGATTGTTTTTCCATGTTTCTGTGCTTTGGGCCAGTCTGCTAATCTGTTTATAATCTGCACATTTTATAAAACCTTTTGCATTCATATATGACTAGTACTTATTTCTGCTGATATTATATCTATATATATGTTTGCATTTCTTGACACGTTTATGCGCTTCAGCTACTTTCATTTTAAAATAGACTCATGAAAAAAGATGACAATGCTCATGCATTTTTGAACACTGGTGACATTTCTATTCATATTTTACCCTTATCTGTAGATCTGATGTATCGGATGATTTGATGTGAACCATTTTGAAAACACACATGCGCAGATCAATTATGCTTACATTACATGACAGCTTGTTGGGCAGCATGGTGGCCCAGCGGTTAGCGCTGTCGCCTCACAGCAAGAATGTCCTGGGTTCGAACCCCAGGCCGTCCCAGGTCCTTTCTGCATATTCTCCCCGTGTCTGCGGTGGGTTTTCTCCAGGCACTCCGGTTTCCCCCACCATAAAAAAGACATGCATGTTAGGGTTAATACTCCTGTCTGTGCCCCTGACTAAGGAAATGAGAAAAAGAACCGGAGTTGGTCCCCAGGTGCTGCACAGCGGCTGCCCGCTGCTCCTAGCTACACAGCTAGGATGGGTTAAAGGTTAAATGCAGAGAGGAATTTCCCCATGGGGATTAATATAGTATATTAAAATCAAAATAAACAAATAAATAAGTAATCCTGTGTTTAGAATGGAATCCTTACACCCGTGAATGATCAAACATCCACAGAGCAAAATCTGCAGTAAGGGAATAATAGACGGAGCGATGAGCCTCATTGCACAAGTCAGCACAATTTAAATATGCATGGATATTACACACAATGTGGGAAAAATAAACTATTTACTCATCTGCTGTTTCTTTTATTACATTTAACCGAATCCCCTACTGATGATAAAACCTACTGCGCATACTGCACATAAGATACTGCACATCGTATCACCAAAAATGTTGTAATGAAAACAGAACCTGTGGAGAATACTTGGGTATTTTGATGATGCATATACATGCACTGTTCATGCCTATGTATGCAAATACAAATCAACACTCACTATCTAGGTACTTATAGGAAGGCTGCAGCTATTTAATAATGCTGCATGTCTCTGTTTATGTCTCTTCGCATTACAGCACAATTAATCCTTGCCATGTAGCCATATATGTAAGATGCCATAACACGTTACAACAGAATACAAAATAGATTTATGGTACCCTTGCAATCTAAAATATGCACTGGGATGGGGATTTATGAGCCGGAGGATGAGTGTGTGCCTTGTTAGTATGTTTTTATTTTTTCAATTTTTTCCCCCTCCTTTAAGCCTGCCTTCTAAGGTGTTATGACGCTGTTGACACACAGAGTTTGCATGTGACAGGAAATGTAACCAGGTGTCACGCAAAGTGGTGAAAAGAGTACCTGAATTGCCAGTGCACAGCTGAGGCAAAAAATGAACATGCCTACAGAGGTGAAGCCTCCATGTATGCACATGTATAGGATGCAACGGTGTGATGTAGTGCCATTCAGAGCAGCATAGCATTCATCCGACACACACACACACATTGATGCATAGCCACACCAACACATATGCAAGCATATTTGTGCAGACATATATACCATGCACACAAATACACTCACACACACATATACTCACACCCACTCATATAAACCAAATCTGTGTTTGACACATGGTGATAAAGCTACGCAGACATAACAAAGACCCTTAGTGGTTAGGATAAGACTTGGTCTGAACATATGGAGACCATCATTCACACCTAGCTAGCTAGTGATAGCAGTTGGAGGAGATCTATTGTTTACAATGACTGGCTGGGCTATGGCCTCTGAACACCAGAACACCTTACAGACAGTTATTTACTTTAAATAAGCACGCCAAGAGCTGATTATGGACATGGGTTGAGGAGAAATACAGAGAAAGATGGATCGGGGAGGGGAAGAGAAGAGAAACAGCAAGACGAAGACTCTAAATTCATAAATCATCACCATCTGTCAACAAGATTAGATTGGACTGCCCCATAGTTAGGGACCGCTCTCTGTGGTAATTGGAAAAAAGAATGGACAACATCTTTTGGAATCAGAGAGGTGTTGTCCCAATTTATGTGATGTCGCTTCAGTCGTGTCACCAGCTTTTAAAACTCCCCCTTCGTCCTCATATCTATCCCATCCACTCCCACTTCCATGTCCCCAGCGGAAGAGATAAGCAAAGCAGATCAGAGCCAGATCAAAACAGGAGAAGAGAGGATGAGAGGATTAAAGAAAGGGGGAATAAGGCAAGGTTTAGATCTACTGGCTTGGTTAAGAAAGGTGCTGTCATCACGTGAAGACCCCTGTTGGAAAACCTGGGGTGAATCAGCTGTACCGCAGCAGGATTATATGAGTCTTGCTTTGATTGGAAGACTAGGATGTATTTTAACAAGCATTCTATAGGGGTATGAGAGACTATGTTAGGAAATTTATGCTCTCCAAGAAACACACACTGATTTGGAGAAATTTCAAATATGTTCTACACATGTGAAGTACACTACCGTTCAAAAGTTTCGGATCACATTGAAATGTCCATATTTTTGAAGGAAAAGCACTGTACTGTTCAATGAAGATAACTTTAAACTAGTCTTAACTTTAAAGAAATACACTCTATACATTGCTAATGTGGTAAATGACTATTCTAGCTGCAAATGTCTGGTTTTTGGTGCAATATCTACATAGGTGCATAGAGGCCCATTTCAAGCAACTATCACTCCAGTGTTCTAATGGTACAATGTGTTTGCTCATTGGCTCAGAAGGCTAATTGATGATTAGAAAACCCTTGTGCAATCATGTTCACACATCTGAAAACAGTTTAGCTCGTTACAGAAGCTACAAAACTGATCTTCCTTTGAGCAGATTGAGTTTCTGGAGCATCACATTTGTGGGGTCAATTAAACGCTCAAAATGGCCAGAAAAAGATAACTTTCATCTGAAACTCGACAGTCTATTCTTGCTCTTAGAAATGAAGGCTATTCCATGCGAGAAATTGCTAAGAAATTGAAGATTTCCTACACCAGTGTGTACTACTCCCTTCAGAGGACAGCACAAACAGGCTCTAACCAGAGTAGAAAAAGAAGTGGGAGGCCGCGTTGCACAACTGAGCAAGAAGATAAGTACATTAGAGTCTCTAGTTTGAGAAACAGACGCCTCACAGGTCCCCAACTGGCATCTTCATTAAATAGTACCCGCAAAACACCAGTGTCAACATCTACAGTGAAGAGGCGGCTGCGGGATTCTGGGCTTCAGGGCAGAGTGGCAAAGAAAAAGCCATATCTGAGACTGACCAATAAAAGAAAAAGATTAAGATGGGCAAAAGAACACAGACATTGGACAGAGGAAGACTGGAAAAAAGTGTTGTGGACGGATGAATCCAAGTTTGAGGTGTTTGGATCACAAAGAAGAATGTTTGTGAGACGCAGAACAAATGAAAAGATGCTGGAAGAATGCCTGACGCCATCTGTTAAGCATGGTGGAGGTAATGTGATGGTCTGGGGTTGCTTTGGTGCTGGTAAGGTGGGAGATTTGTACAGGGTAAAAGGGATTCTGAATAAGGAAGGCTATCACTCCATTTTGCAACGCCATGCCATACCCAGTGGACAGCGCTTGATTGGAGCCAATTTCATCCTACAACAGGACAATGACCCTAAACACACCTCCAAATTGTGCAAGAACTATTTAGAGCAGAAGCAGGCAGCTGGTATTCTATCGGTAATGGAGTGGCCAGCGCAGTCACCAGATCTGAACCCCATTGAGCTGTTGTGGGAGCAGCTTGACCGTATGGTACGCAAGAAGTGCCCATCCAACCAATCCAACTTGTGGGAGCTGCTTCTGGAAGCGTGGGGTGCAATTTCTCCAGATTACCTCAACAAATTAACAGCTAGAATGCCAAAGGTCTGCAATGCTGTAATTGCTGCAAATGGAGGATTCTTTGACGAAAGCAAAGTTTGATGTAAAAAAAATCTTATTTCAAATACAAATCATTATTTCTAACCTTGTCAATGTCTTGACTCTATTTTCTATTCATTTCACAACATATGGTGGTGAATAAGTGTGACTTTTCATGGAAAACAAAATTGTTTGGGTGATCCCAAACTTTTGAACGGTAGTGTATGTGTTAATGCATTCCTTCCATGTTGGATTTACTCAGTCTTGTTAGTTATTTATTTCACATTTGTTTTATTACTAAAAATTACATCACATTGGTTTGTAGATTCAGCATGATCACTTGCTATTTATTAGCAAAGAAAGGCATGCAACAAGGTGAGCAAAATGGCTAAAATAGCTCACACGTACACACACACACACACACACACCAGTGTTGTAGTTGAGTCACTAAACCTCGAGTCCGAGTCAAGTCTCGAGTCCCCAGTGTTCAAGTCCGAGTCCAAGTCTGAGTTCCCAAAGAAGAGTCCGAGAAAAGTCCCCATTACCTGAGTTCGAGTCCGAGTCATCAAGGTTGAGTCTGAGTCGAGTTCGAGATAGGCATCTTAGCACTAAACTGTTACTACACATGAGGGTATGCACGTGAATCCGCATGTAGGTGGAACACACGTGCCCGCCCTTGCACGAAATGAATAATGTTATGGTATTATATAACTATCAATATCTTGTGCCAAATTATTAGGGCCTATTACAAAAAAACTAACAAAAACAAAAAAACAGTCTTTATCAATTAACAAGTCCGAGTCCTCATCTCCAACTTCCAAGTCCGAATGCAGTCAGTGATCGAGACCAAGTCCAAGTCAGAGTCATCAGTGCTCAAGTCCAAGTCAAGTCATGAGTAGGACTCGAGCCCGAGTCCTGGACTTGAGTACTATAACACACACACACACACACACACACACACACACACACACACACACACACACACACACACACACACACACAGGTGGGCCTTCTCTGCTGGCCTAGAGATTGTCGGAATCAGAAAATTATATTGTTCTAATTTAATAAATATTTTCATTAATGCTATATGTATTTTACAAGGTTCATTCTCATCAGTCTATTAACGTCATGTTATTGCTTCCCTCTCCTTCAGTTGTACTTCCAGGACAGCTCATATAGATTACAGCTTTTATCCAATCAGATTTTTCCCCTGGGCTGTCTCCAGGTGAAAAATTCTACCCTGAGGCCTTCAGAATTTCGATTGAATCCCTCTGCTGTTGAAGCCAATGGGGAAGATGTGCTGATTGTCATATTCTTTAACCAATCAGAATTCGAGTTTGCCATGTTGGGCGTATTCTTTGACATGCCGGAGCCTTCTAGCTAGCCTAGCTGCCAACATCAGCAGGTCTCGTGTGGTGTTCCGCGCATGAACGGAGGGCCAGTTAGCTAACTGAATCAAAACAAGCTAGCATGTAACATAGAATTAGCTAAGATTTATTAAAACTTCCTTTCATGGCATTTAGAATTTTAGATGTAGTGTTTCAGATTTTTTGGTTAGATTTTTATTGAAACTGAAGTGCACGGGTGTACTGAACAATTGTGTCATTGAACACGTTATAAAGAGAGAAAAGAGGATGGACCTTGTCCTCAAATGATTTAGCAGCTTTGATAAGTTTGATGGATTTTTATGTATATTTTTCATGGATTTTTATCTTTACTAGATATTGATTTATGCTTGCTTTAGATCATTGCTGCTGGTGTGAATGATGCTCAGATTCAGTGGCTTCGTCGTTTCTTCAAGTGTGCCTGGTGGCATGTGTGTTTTAGGCCCAGCAGCTTGGCTGGAATTTATGGGGGAGCCTGTTGAATTCCGGTTGTGTTATTTGTGTTTTACAGCATTTTTGCTTGCTTGTTGGTCATATGAGTAAATTTGACTGGTTGTTCTGAGTTTTGTACATGTTTATTTGGTAATGACATTGATTTGGGCTATGTGATGTCTATTTGTGATGCAGCATCCTGTCATACTGCATAATAATGGTAAATGCTTGATGGTTTCAGTCACCATGTATTCACGTCTCAGCAATTAGTGCATTTTAACTCTCATAGGTGTTGAACCTCATGTTAAATCCCTTGATTCCACTCGATAACAGTTACTGTCACTATGAATATGGGGTGGTTATGTTGAATAACAATAGCCTATAGCCCTAGTGTCATGGTGAGGTTGCTTGAAGGTGGTTTGATTGTGGGAGGATAGCACTGAAGGCTTAGATGTAAAATACACAGCCTGCCACTGCACACACACACACACACACACACACACACACACACACACACACACACAAAGACAAACAAACCATCTATTGCAGTCACCTCCTCCAAAGTACAGTTACTTCTCTCAGATCTTAAAATTAGTGAAGTCGTGCCATGAAGGTCGTGATAACACTGGTTCACTGTTTGCTCATTAGCCTCTTTGTTAAACCGTTAGCATATCGCAACCCGTTGCTGTCACACAAATTTAAACTTGTAAGTTTGTTCAACACGGCCTCCATGGCTTTATTTGACACATTTGCATGTTTATTCCTCCTGCATGCCTCCACATCGTTATAGCTGCACTGCTGTTGAAACAGCAAACACAAATAGATGGGTTTTTTTTCCATATCACAATTCTATAAAATTCACACCTGTGCCGTTAAAGTTTGAAAAAAAAGAAAGAAATGGATTTGCTGTGTAAGCTTGAGAAGCTTTGGTGAGATAGCAATCCTAGAGTAAAACAGCATCATTTCTCCTGAGTTCAAGGATGTTGTTTTGCAATGACAAAATTGAAAAACCAGCCCAGTCACCCGGTTGTACACCACAGTGCTACTCACAGCTACACAGAAGGAGACCTGAAAGAAAGACTGCACACATCAGCTTCTAATTCAACCATTCACTGTTTGCATTCGGTTTGCTCAAGGGATCTATGTTGCTGTGTTGCAAAAAAGAAAAAGAAAAAGAAAAAAGGCTATTGTCCGTTCATTAATGTGTCACTGCTCATCAGACCTATCGTTGCATGGAAAATCATGAAATCCTACCATCTGCCTATTTACTGCTTACTAAAGATGGTGAAAGGGGCAAATCAAAGCTGGGTCAATGAGGTGCCTACCTACTGTTAGTATGCACCATGTGTGGTGCAAAAGACACACAAGCAGTGGCAAAAGGGAGGCAGAGGTGAAAAACAGGAGCAGTAAAAAAGATACATTAACAGTACACGTTTATTTTCACTTTACAGCACATACATTTCCATCCAGGACAGGTATATTTAGATTAGTGGTGACCCTAAAAATCTATTTTGTATTATTAGTCTGACTGTCATTACGATAGCCATGTTGACCTTTAAATGCTTTGCAGCCTCTGCTGCCAACTCTCTCTCCTATAAAATGCTAAAAAAAAAAAAACCCAGTAATTTTGCAAAGCTAAATTAAGGCATAAAAAGAACGTGGTAACACTGATCATAAATAAGCTGTATTCTAAGATTACCAAATGGCCAGTGTATGTCTGCAACGCCCAGCTCCCAATCAGTACGTGCACACTAACAACCAGCACAACATTTCATCCTAATTCACCTTTATAAGCCAATCCTTGTGTATCTGAAGATTGTTGTGTTGTTATTCTATGTTAAAGTACACTCAGAGAGCCACGAAACCGGTGTCAAATTCCTTGTATGTGCAAGCCTACATGGCCAATAAACAGGATTCTGATTCTCAACAGCACAGAACAGAACCCACAGTGGCTTCACCTACAAGTTTTTTTCCCCTATCCGTAGATTTTGCTTACACCACTAAAACATTTTTTTTGGACAGAAAGAATAGGCTTGTGTGTGTGTGTGTGTGTGTGTGTGTGTGTGTGTGTGTGTGTGTGTGTGTGTGTGTGTGTGTGTGTGTGTGTGTGTGTGTGTGTACACGTGTAAGTGTAAGAGAGACAGAGTTCATGTCTTTAATGATAGGTTACTTTATAGTGTTGGCGTCATGGGGGGGGGGAGCATTCGCGGGCCATGCCCCACAAATGAGTTATTGTGCCCCCCTCACTCACCCGCCCGCAGGCCAAGCCTTTGACGCCAAACTTTTTGCTTCGTTAATAAATGTATCATATTAGGATAAGCGGTTTGGATAATGGATGAGTGAAAACCTTTTCGCCAAATGAAATGAACTAAAAACAAAAAACAAAAATAAGAAAAGAAAAAAACCATCTAGTTGGTCGTATTTGCATAAGGTCACGTTTGGGGAAGCAGTATGCTCATTGGTCTGGAGCTTGACCTATGACCTTCTGGTTTGATTCGTTGTCATTACGTCAATATAACCGCGCAACGTACAGTGAGCGAGTCAGACGGCTCTTGGCGTTGATATGTTATAGTGATAGCAAGCAGCTATCAGACTGCATTTCTAACACAGAACAATTAATATAAGAAAATGGCTACACGGTGCTGCTTCTTCAAGGCCCCCTCCAGCTCCACCAATTGAAGAGGGAACAAATGCGCCAACACCGCCACCGCTAAAGAGCAAGAGCCGTCGTCAGTGAGCCGCCATGTTGCCCCTGCTAGCTTAAGCGCTAGCTGAGGAGCTTGGGCCTGTCACGGTCGCCTACTATTGAGACAAGAGTACGAATTGCTAAACAGTTTGCAGCTCGCAAAAAAACAATCACCGCAAATCCAGGGGGATTGGACTATACAGCACATCCTCTCAAAGTACCACACACATCTGGTCGCAATGCCCAGTGTACTGACAGCTTTCAAACATGCCTCAACATTTGGCGCCTCCACAGCAATGTGCCAGAATTGCTTCTCCACTCCGAGAAACGTATTTTCGGAGCACAGACGCAAAATGCTCCACGAAAGAAAGGCCCAGTTGGTTCCGCCAGCGTTTGAGAGACTTAACCCGAAATGAGTGGGATGGAATGGAGTTCTTAGGAGGTTCCGCACCAACACTCACCGCCTGCAACTCTTCTAAAGGTAAGCCATGCGTTCTATTCACTTCATGCGGCCAGCCTCGGCTATCATGATTATTACACAAAAGTGTCGAGTGAGTTTGGGCTCTGTCTGAATTGATTTGGGAAGAGTGGATGACGTACTAATGACGTGCGCAGCGCCGTGTGTGTGAGTCTGTGAGAGAGCGAGAGAGAGAGAAGGGTGGCTTGCACGTACGCTATATTTTGTGCAGTGTGCAGTGTGTGCGCGCGCGCGCGTGTGAAAGACTGCAACATGTTTTGAAATGGGAACTGTTGGTTGTTGACGTCAAACTCGTATTATCAAGCATGTATTACATCATGGATTGAGTTCTCGAACCGCAGTTTGCCCTCCGCCCCCGCGGTTCCTTAATGCCCCCGATTAGATTTGTTCTGACGCCGACTGTGTTTTTTTTTTAGTAGCCTAGACCCAGACGCTATTAGGCTAAGATACAATAGGCGATGCCTTGCAATCAGTGTATTATGTTGGGCAAACGGCCCAATAACAAAACAGTACAACACTGCTCACATTATTGCAGCCTGGGCTAAATTTGGAGGTTTGGGGTTCGGGTGGCTAATTGACGCATATTTTTTGCGGGCCGGGCGGTGCGGATTGGCTCTCATAACGGGGCAGATGGGTGCAGGTATTAAAAAAAACCCATCACTACCCCCTGGTCTTCAATGATCTGTGTTCCTGTGCTGCTGTATGTAACTCAAATGGGAAATCAGTCAAACAAAGGAAAAGGTTTCGAAGGGCCACAGTGTTCTCTGATTCACGCAAAGATGAAAGAGGGAATTTTCTTATTTCTACAGATTTATCCCTGCAGAGGGTGAGAGAGGAGGAGTAGAGAGTGAATGGATTAATGCGCTCATTATGAGAGGATTCGGCCCATTAGGGTTTTGACACTGATACATGTAATCTGGCATTCTGTTAATGAAGCTACAACTGTTCCGATTGGTTGTTATTAATTGCGGTGACAGAGCACATCATCTACAATGGTCGTGCACAAGATTTTAGCACCCTGTGCGACAGGCCACATTTGTTACATATTTGCTTTTGGCTTTGAATTAAACGTGTTCCTTTGAAAGCAGAGAGAGAGATTCATAAGGATTAGTAGTAAATTGCCCTGAAGTCACTTTAAGAACACATCATTTTAAATCTAGGCTTTTAGTTAAGATTATGATGAGAGTTAAAGTTGAAGGTTAATTCGTAATTGTTAAGGATATGGGTAGGGGCTGAGGCATGTTGAAAGTCTGGATGTGATACAAATGTGTGTTTGTATCTATGTGAGTTTGTGTTTGTGGAAATATTTAAACAAGGATTATAACTGGTTACTATTCAGTACAAAGACACAGTTTACAGTTCAGCTACAATTTACTGTTTGCCAAAATTGAAATTCATAAATTGTGAATTCTTCTCAGATCACTTCAGGATCAATGAGGTGGTTCTGGTGTTTTGGTGCTGGTGAAATTTCCTTTGGATAACAATTATTTGATAATGTTGACTGCATCTATAATGTCTCCTTCACGTTACACAGTAACATGGCGTCACTACCCTGCAGAGAGCAATGCTCAACATAACTAGCAAAAACACAGCGCATACATTTCTCCTGTGACTTGAGTTTTTTTAAGCTGTGGTTTAGAAAGAGGTGAATTGGCTGTGGTTCTCCTGCTCTAGGTGAATAACCACTTTCAACACTTCTCAAGCTCCCAAGATGCATTGGACCAGAATTACACAGGTGGAAAAGATCTGATTTCCAACTCGTTGTAGCATAGATAGGGTATGTTCACGTTCTGTTTAGCAGAGAGAAACCCATAAGAATATAAGTCTTTCTGTTTAGAACGCTATTCAGAGATCAAATTGGTGTCCTAAAAAAGTAATAATTGAGGTGGTATGTTCTAGGGCAAGGTTTGGAGTAGTCAAGCTAAGTCAAGTTTATCTGTATAGCCCTATATCACAGTTACAATCTCAGAGGACTTGTGAATCTCCACAGAAACAACCTTTGTATGCCTATCCGTCGTCTTCCAAGAGGCATTTTCCCTAAATGTCACCACAGTACAGCACCATCCCATGCAGCAACATCATCCGGGTGTCTCAGAGCCTGCAAATAATGACTAGAGCTCCCCAAACATACAGCAGGTAGATCCCAGCACATCACTCATACAGACAGAGACATGGAGAGAGAGTACAAAGTGAGGATGATGCATAACTGGAGCTGTTACAAATGATGAAGAGGCAGTCATGAACAAAGCCAAAACAAAAGGCAGACAAGAGTCCTGAGAACGGCCGGGGCCCGGGTCAATGGGTAACAGATGATGCGCTCCCACTAGTGCCAACTCTAGTCCTGAAGAGAAGATAAGAGGGAGAAAGAGAGACCGGGTACATGACAGGCAAACTAATAAGGTCTGATAGATCAGATGGAGCGAGCCCATGTAGTATTTCATATGTTAGGAGTAGCACTTTAAATTCAGGTGCAGCACTGATAGGGGGCCAAGGAAGGATGTCAGGACTTCTGCCAGAGCTCTCTCTCTCATGTGTGTTTTCCTGTCAGTTGTGTGTGTGTGTTTTCTGAGTCCATGTGCATCCTTTCCCCACCTACTTCCCGCCTCATCTCCCTGCCGGTTGGCCTCTCTGCTCACCTGCAACTCATCATCTCATTATTCCGTTACTTATACCCTGCCGTGTTATGTTGTTTGCCAGATCATGCCAGTGTCTTACCTGTGTCATTTAAGCCTTACTTGATTTCTAATTATCCGTTACTGACTTTGCCTGTTTTTTGATTGTTGATTTTACCTGCTGTATCTGAAATCCTGTTAGCTTTTACAAACCCTTCCTGTTTCCTGATTACATTTTTGCCTGCCGTCTTGGACAGTGTTTGTTGGTTTCTGATCTCTGCCTGTTACCCAACCCTGTACCTACTCTCCTTTTTGTATTCTTGCTATTCTGGATTTTTGACCCTGGCATGGCTAATCGATTACAAGACTGTACTGCTGTTTATTGAACTGTGTAATAAATCACCTTTCATTTTCACTGGAGCGTTTTTGTCTGCGTTTGAGTCCATACCCCCTTGCCTGACATTACTATCTGGCCAGCATGGACTCTGCAGACTTCAGTTAACTGTAGACAGTCCTGGAAAGACAGGGCACCCAGCTGCGAAAACACCAGAGCAAGTTGGCTTCTGTTCATGGAGCGTTGAAGTCTTTCACCAGCAACATGGCAGACATTGCTGCAGAGCTACACAGCTTCAGCAGGAGCAAACTAGCGCTTACCCACCACCGGCAGGCGGCAACTTCACCCATTCCTGCCCTGCCAGCCTGGGAACCTTGTCTGCCGCCTCCTAAGCACTATGCTGGCGAACCAGGTATATGTAGATCTTTTATGTCTCAATGCTCACTCATTTTTGAACTGCAACCATCTATTTTTCACACGGCGTGAGCGAAGGTTGCCTACACTGTATACCTTGCTGTATGGTCTGGCTAGGGAGTGGGGAATGGCCATAAGGGAGGCTGTTTCAACTTTCTGCAATAACGATGTTTCTTTAGCCGAGCATTTAGCATTTAGCGCAATGTGTATGACCATTGGATGTATGGGAGAGAAGCCGCCCATCAGATGCTCCAGATACGCCAGGGGCATAGGTCTATCTCTGATTATGCCGTAGAGTTCCGCACTCTTGCCACCACCAGCGGTTGGAACACAGTGGTTCAGTTTGATACCTTCCTCAGTGGTCTGACTACTTCTGAGAAACAGAAGAGACAGTATAAGGTCATGTGTCTCTACTGTGGCATTACTGGACACTTCATAGCCACTTGTCCAGTAAAAAGACAATGCTCACCAGTAGAAGAGAGTACTGGTGAGTGTCATCCCTGTTCATCATAACTCCCTAACTCTTCATACTCTTTTACCAGCCACTCTGCCGTGTGTGTGATCGTGTGTGTGTGTAGGGGGGTCTGTCCTGATTGACTCCGGTACTGAGGAGAGCTTCATCGACGCCTTTCGTGGGGTCTGGTCACTTCTGCTCACCATTGGTGGCCAGTGCCTTGAACGTGAAGAAACCCGCCAGCATCACCCACATCACAACCCCGGTGAGTCTTCTTTTATCTGGCAGTCATCGTGAGGAGATTGTTTTATGTGTTTGACTCTCCTCAAGTTCCCGTGGTGTTTGGTCATCTCTGGCTTGTTAAGCACAATCCACATATTAACTGGGCTGAGGATCCTGTTTTGGGCTTGAGCCCATTCTGCCATACTCACTGACAACAATTTGCCCAGTGTTCTGTCTCTGCTCTCCCAGTGCCTCAGGAGGATTACCCTGACCTGTCATCTGTTCTTCCCAAATATCTGGACCTACAGACAATCTTAAGTCCAGGGCTATGTCACTGCTGCCATACTGCCTGTACAACTGCTCCACTGTCCTGTTGCCCCCCCCCCCTTCATCCTCTCTAGCTAGTCCAGGATTTTTCTTTAGCAGAGAAGGATGGCTCCCTACATCCATGACTACTGGGAACTAAATGAAATTACTGTTAAGAATCTTTACCCAGTACCCCTCATTTCTTGTCATCTGCTTTTACCCCTCATGTCATCTGCTTTTGAACTCCTGTAGGGAGCAGCTATTTTTTCACGCTTGACCTCTGCAACACCTACCACCTGGTCCAAATCAGAGGAGGAGATGAGTGGAAGACTGCTTTTAACACCCCTACAGGGCACTACAAATACCTCGTTATGCTTTTTGGGTTGACCAACATTCCTGCAGTGCTCAAGACGCTAGTCAGTGACATTCTGCAAGATATGATGAACCATTTTGTTTTTTCTCTTCTTTGATGACATTCTGATTTTTTTCTTTAAGTCCACCCAGGAGCATGTGCAACATGTCCAGCGGGTTCTACAACATCTTCTGGAGAACCAGCTTTACATCAAGGCAGAGAACTGTACTTTCCACCAACAGTCGGTCTGCTCCCTTGGGTTCATCGTCTCAGCATTTGGCATCCAGATGGATCTTGGAAAGGTCAAAGCGGTGTCTGGCCCATCCCCAAGACCTGCAAAGATCTCCAAAGATTTTTAGGCTTCGCCAATTTTTATCGAAGATTCATGCAGGACTAAGTAAGGTCTTTGCCCGTCTTACTGCCCTCACTTCAACCACGATCAGGTTCATCTGGAGAGAGAGCATGGATAGAGTATTCAGTGAGCTCAAGAAGCGTTTCACCACACCACCAATTCTGACTCTCGCCAACCCCTCCTGTCAATTCATTGTGGAGATGAACGCCTTGGATGTGGGCGTGGGGGCTCTTTTGTCTCAACGCTCGGCCAAGAATGATAATCTTCACCCTTGTGCTTTTTTTCCCACCCTCTCACCCCAACTGAACACAGTTATGACACTGGCAACCGCAAACTACTGGCTGTTAAACGTGCGTCTGAGTAGTGGCATTGTTGGGTTTAGGGCACAGAGATCCCATTTTTGGTCTGGACTGATCATAAAATCTTGGAATATAAAGACGGCCAAACACCTCCCCTCTCACCAGGCCCGTTGGGCCCTGTTCTTCACCCGGTTTAATTTTACCCTGTCCTACAGATCCAACTCCAAGAGCATCAAACCTGATGCCCTCTCCTGCCTGTTCTGTACCTCTGAGGTAATTTGGGACATCAAAGTTGCAGTATGCAATGGCCAGCAGCGTGAACTGTTCTGCTAACCTTTTATTTGTTCCTAGTTCTGTTCATTCACAGGTCCTTCAGCAAGGATATTCTTCCTGGTTGACCTGTCACCCCAGTTCCAGAAGAACTCTGGCCTTCATTCGACCGGTTCTGGTGGCCCTCCATATCTGAGGATGTCAAAAGCTTTGTTGCTGCCTGATCAGTCCATGCCCAAAACAAATCCTCCAACCATCTCCCTGCTGATCAGCTTCAACCCCTGCTGGGACCTAGACGTCTATGGTCCCACATAGCCCTGGATCTCGTAACTGGTGTCCCTCCGTCCAATGGGCACTCTGCCATTCTCATGGTAGTTGCTCGCTTTTTCAAGTCAGTTCATTTTATTCCCCTGCTACCATTTTATTTTGCCATCTGCTAAAGAGATTGCTCAGATCATGATCAATCAGATTTTTAAAATACATGGTTTACCCTGTGGATAGTGTTTCTGACAGAGGACCTGGGTTTGTTTCTAATTTGTGGAAGGAATGTTGCTCTTCTGGATTGCACCCCCAGACTAATGGCCAGACTGAGTGGGCAAATCAGGACCTGGAAAGTATGCTCTGCTGCATGGCCGCTCAGCTTCCGTCTTCCTGGAATCAGCACTTGACCTGGGCGGAATATGTGCACAATTCCCTTCTGGTATCTTCTACTGATTTATCCCTATTTCAGTGTTGCCTTGTACCCCTTTGTTTCCCTCTCAGGAGGAGGAGGCCAGTGTTCTCTCCGCTCAGGCATTCATCCAGTGTTGCCGGTGAACCTGGGGGTGAGCTCGCACAGCCTTGCTTTGGTCTGGCAAATGGGTTAGGAGGACAGCAGATCGGCATAGAATGTAGGCACCCCCTTATCTTTGTGGTCAGAGGCTTTGGTTGTCCACTTGGGACCCACCTCTGAGGGTTTGCTCCTGAAAGTTGGATCTTTGGTTCACCAATCCTTACCCCCATATCCAAGGTCATCAGCCCATCAGCCGAGTGCACCTTTCCTTTCATGTCTCCCGGATTAAACCCGTACGTCGCAGTCCTCTCGGCTCCTACCCCAGCCCCAACTCCTCCACGTCTCATCGACAAATCACCTGCTTACACAGTCAGGCGACCAACCGGTGGATGTCTGCCGGGATGGGTACTGTCAGGACTTCTGCCTGAGCTTGATCTCTCTCTCTCGCTCTCTCTCTCTCTCTCGCTCTCTCTCTCTCTCTCTCTCTCTCTCTCTCTCTCTCTCTCTCTCTCTCTCTCTCTCTCTCTCTCTCTCTCTCTCTCTCTCTCTCTCTCTCTGTCACTCTCATGCATAGTTTTTGGTTTCCTTTTGGTCATTGTGTGTGTGTGTGAGATTGTGAGTCCATGGTTTTGTTTTCTGAGTCCATGTGCGTCCTTTCTCTGCCTCTTCTCCCTGCTGGTGAGCCACTCTACTCACCTGCTACTCAACTCATTATTCCCTCTGTTACTTACACCCTGCCATTTTTTAATGTTGTGTGCAAGATCGTGCCTGTGTCATCCAAGCCTTACCTGTGTTCTGATTACCCGTTACTGACTGCCTGTTCCTGACTGTTGATTTTGCCTGGCGTATCTGAAATGGTGTTACAAACCCTGCTTTTTTCCTAACAACATTTTTGCCTTCCATCTCGGACACTGTTTGTTGGTTTTTTGAACTTTGCTTGTTACCCGACTCTGTACCTGCTCTCTGTTTTGTAGTTTTGCTATTCTGGATTATTGACCCTGGCTTGGATAATCGATTATGAGACTTGTACTGCTGTTTATTGAACTGTGCAATAAATCGTCTTTCATTTTCATCTTTTTTTTTTGGTTTGCGTTTGAGTCCACACCCCCTTTTCTGACAAAGGGAGGCTAGGATGGGAGTAATACAGTCAAATTTTCTGGTTAAGATTTTACCAGTGGCGTTTTGTACCATCTGGAGGTTCTTGATGCTAGTATGTGACAGAAAAAAAGGACAATACAATAATGTAGTCTGGATGAAACAAATGTATGAATAAGGGTCTCTGCTTCAGCCATCAGAGGGATAGATCAGATTTTGACAATTTTGCAGAGGAAAAAAAACCGTAAAAAACAGTCCTGGTGATGCCTCCTATGATGCCTAATTCTAAAGAGAACGTTAGACTGAAAGTACCACCATGAATTTTTCAAAACAGGGAACTTCAGGAAATCACATCCAGTTATCAAAATGGGTAATGCTTAAAACATTAAGTGCATGCAATAAGTATTAGTTAATAGGTAATTAGGCCCATATACAAATAAAATAATATTTATAAGACTAATAAGCATTAGTTAATAGGTAATAATGCACTTAAAAGGCCTTAGTCTTTTTTGTGGCCCATCAAATTTTTTTAAATAACTTTTAATCATGAGGGTCATTAGAGTCTACGTACAAACTTTTATGCAGACTGGATTTACAACCCAAGAGGAGCATGAAAAAGTAGGTTTTGCATATTTTGCAAGCGCCACCTAGTTGCCGAAAATGTATTTATGATGCTGTTATGAACACTTACATAGTCTTATTAATAATGTAACATAGTAATGTTAATAAGCATTTTATAAGGACTTGTAAGGGCCTTATGTAAAGTGTTAGCTGACAATGTAATGATGCTCTCTCTCAAACTGTAGTCTCACTGGTCCAATAACCAAAACAGATTATTTTCTCTCAAATGAATAGTACTTTAGCTGAGAAAGAGCAAATGCAGGGATACCTGCATTGTTTTCAAGGCAGTGTGAGAGTATGCCCTGGTCAATAGTGTCAAAGCCTGCACTCAAGTATCAGTAACACTGAGGTGAATGGTTTTTCGAGTATTTACAGCAAGTGGAAGGAAAGTTGGAGATCGATCTATAGGATAGTCTTTAGTTGAAGGATAACAATAGTGTAATTTACATTTTTCTTATTCTCGATAAATACTATTAATTGACTGAATTTCGCCGCGTATTCCCCATGCTCACATCTTGTGACTGAGCCAATAAGCGAGGTGGAAAGCTGAAAAATTAAAAAGTGAAACGCAGATTTTTCACAATAGGGATTTACATGTTTAAGGCTGAAGCTATGTCTCTGCAAGCTGTGTTTGATGATTTTTGAAAACAATGGGATCCTATGGCTCCCTGGATGGGGGATAAGTATGGCATCGGCTAGATGCAAAACACTGAAGGTAATGCGTGGGGGTGATTTAGTCATTTGATAACATTTGGTGACAATGAGAAAAACACAATTGCATCAGTGTTATCCTTTAATTGTGGCGGTTTTAAATGCAGCAGAAACAACTGCAGTGGTAGACTAGGATTTTTAAAATGAATGGCTTTTAACCTTCAACAAAACTTACACTTACCTTCAAAATAGCAAAATTATGCCAAAAATGCAGTTATTAGCACTAGTGTATTTGTCCATTACAAAGAAGGTAAAGGAAGAAAGGAAAGCACACTGTCTACCCAAAATGATGAACCACAAAGGAGAATAACAGGAAGAGAAGGGAATCTGTCTGTGATGGTGAAGAGAAAGTGACTCCTCTGAAGCGATGGGAGGAGGACTGCAGTGGGAAGCCACATCTGGTAATGCCCTCATGGGGTGAGTAAATAATGAGAGGGTGATAACAGGGCTGAGTGTGTTAAGGGGAAGAGCGTGAGAGGAGAAGGAGGGAGGGGCTGAGAGGTGGTGGCGAGGGGGGGGGGTCAGAGATAGCATGGTTTGGTGTGTGTGTGAGTGGGTAGGGTGGGAGTTGTGGTAGTACGGTATGAAGGTGGTGTAAGAGGCAGAGCAGGAGGTGAAGAGGGGACTGGGCACTATCAGTGCTAGGGGCTGTGTCTGAAGGACAGGGATGGGAGAAAATATGGCGGGGGGGGGGGGGCGCTCAGATAGCAGCCGGTGAAGGCGGCGTGGTGGGAAGAGGAGAAGAGTTTATCGAAGCCACTGAATGTCCTCCATTGTTGAGCTTCCCTCCCCGCCCGCCTGCACACAGATGTGCTTCGGGGGACAGGAGGCGAGAGCAGAGGAATTTCACGCTCTGCAACGCTATCTCTGAATCTCCACCCGCAGCTGCTACCAACCTACCTCCCCCTTCTTCCTCCCTCGCCCTCCTTTTCCCTCCACCCTTCAGTTTTTCTCTCCCTTACCCCTCCTCCGTCAAGTCTATGAAGCTGTTTGTCAAAAATGTCGCCCACTTGATGTGGTTAGTAAAAAGTGCACACATGCACACACACACAACTCACATACACACACACACACACACACACACACACACACACACACACACACACCCCTATACATCTGCATTCTTCCCTCTTTCTCTTTTGACTGCTGGGAAAGAGGTGAGTTTCACTTCAAAATTAGTTATCTGCAGGTTGAGAAAATCGCACTGCCTTCTCTTACAGAAGAATGCGTGAATATAACATTATTATTGAAATCACCTGATGATGCTTCAGAACTGTGATCTATTAGATATCTTTGGGTGGCAGCGGGGGGGACAGTGGGTGGGTGGCTGGGTGGGGTTGTAGTTACAGAGACCATCCTTTTAACTCAAGGTCCCGGATTATGTCTCCTGTGTTTCAAGGATGCCGGTCTGCAGTAAACTGGAAGGGGGAGGCGGAAAGGGTATCTCAATACTGGGATCCATAAAGTTACACATACTGTATATTTTGTGTGAATGACCATCAGACGATAATGTTTCATTTCTAAAATTAAGGTAGAAAAATGCACCCACTGCACAGGCAGCCGCTGAGGGACCCAACTTTTGACCTCATTCACCCGCTGTGCTGTCCCCGTAGCCTTTTGGAAGACAGTATGATGGCTCACAGGTGTACACCACCTGCCAGCTGAGCCTCCATCCTATAATAGGTAACTTATTTGGTCCAGTTGCTATGGACAGATAGCATGCAACTGGAAAAGGGCAACAGGGGATGATGGGGTGACACACTCATATGCCCACACACACACCACATCTGTGTGTGTGTGTGTGTGTGTGTGCGTAAAGGACTGCTGTTGTGACACTTGCTGAAGCCAGTCTGACATCACGGTCAGTGCTCTCTGATAAGTGTCATGCCGGGTAGCCAAACACAGGCAGCAAAAACCATAGACGGTGTTGGACACGGTGTCTGCATGTTCAGACCCACTACAGTGTATACCATATGCTCAGTTTACAGAGTGCTTTAGAGAAAAGGAAGGGAGAGGGGGGGCAGAAAATATGCAATAAAATATATAATACAATTACAGAAACAGAGAAGAGTCAATAAAAGACACAATAATATAGTAGCTAAAATGTACATCTACACCTATTTATGTACAGAGTCAACCGCCTCTCTGTTAAAGTTATGATGGCTGTTGCCTATATAATACCTGTATAAAATATTCATCACCACGTTCACATCAGTAATATTCATATTACTTTTTGCTTGCAAATAGCTACGATGCATTTCATCATATTGCTGTATATCTGTTCTTTCTGCACAATTCCCACGTCGGGAATAGTGTCGGAGCACATCTGTAGCAAACCTTCCTCAGAGTGTAAATCTGTCACTAAAGATACCGTACCTTTATTTATATATTTGAAGGGTTGGTGTCAGTACATTCGGTTGGATAGCCCACTTGTGTTATCCTCATGACTCTGTTCACCTTCTTTTCTTTTTTTTTCTTCTAATCTGTATTCTTATTCTCTGCTGTTATAATGACCTACTTTCCCCAGGGGAACCGTTACAGAGTCGTCTGATTTCAATCTGACAATATTCGTTTTTTCTCAGATCCTGGAGCATGAAGTGGAGGAACCATAAGGCCTGGCGGTGTTGGTGCAGGGATTAGATTTACTGTTGGTTAACAGTGCAGAGACACAGTCACTTCTGCGGTACTTTGGTTATTAAAGGACAAGAAGAGGCTTTCACACGCTGTATTTCTGAGTATAGATTAAGCAAATTATTCAACACGTTCTACATTTAACTCTCGGTTGTTGTGGGAACTCAGACAACACATGGATTAGGAATAGGGGTAGGAGGCCTATGGCGAGCATCCAGCAGTGAAGCAAATAAGTCTACCATCAGGCAGTAACACCCAACTCAATGGGATGACTGAAAGAAAGCGAGTATTGTGGAATGCATGCAATTTCTGAGGCTGAAGGGTGGTGTAACATGGCAAGAGGAGGATTATGGAAATAACACTTGGATAATAACATCCCAGCACGGTGATAGACAGTCCCAGGACAATGTATTCTCTGTTGTGGAAATGGAAAGTAAAGGTGCAGTATCCTCGTGGCAGATAGGACGGGGTTTGAGCATTGGCCGGGGAATGGACAAATTCTGTCTATCTATCCATCCATCCATCTATCAGGAGTCTTTAAACTACATGAAGTTATGGGATGTGTGTTTTTGCAGGGCCTAAATTGTGACAGCCTGCCAATGCTAACCCAGCGTGAGCATGAGATGGCTATATATACACAGAATGTTCTACACAGTAAATTAAGCATTTTCAAAGGCCCACGTGCATATATAGTAAACGTTTTGCTCATGTTTTAAAGTTTATGTACAGAGAGCTCGAGTGTTCAAGGTCAAGTAGAAAAACGTGTTTGAAATGGACGCTACCTCAGCAGTGGGCGGTGAAATGCAGACGACGATGTCTCCGTGGTCCTTGCTGAGCGTGAGCTTATCCTTGATGTTTTTATGGCGAGCACAGTTGTTACGTTTACACACGTTGGCCTCAGAAGGGGATTAACTGTACAACAACAGAACCTTTGTAGTACACATGCACACACACAGGCACATATCCTATAATGAACAGAAAGAGGGATGAAGTTCTACCACCTGTTGTGCACATTTCCAATCGCAGCCTAACTCTCTCGCAATAAGCCCGGTCCTCCTCTTCCTCAGCCTCATCCTCCATTTATATTGGCTATTTTGAGGGTGCATGGACGTTAACAGTTAAGAACCACAACATTTTGCGCTTGAGCTCTGCCCCGCCTGGTGTTACCAGGGCAACTTGGAGTCATCGATTTTGTCTGCTACTATGTCCTCTTTAATACATGGATTCTACCAAGCCAAGCACATAGGACACGCACTGCCCGATGAATAATTTCATCAGCTGTACTGTCCTTTTCACCTGCACAGCCCCGAAGCCTTGATGTGTTGATTGTATTTGGCACAGTACTTTCCTGTCCTCCATCCATTATCCAAACCGCTTATCCGACGAAGGGTCGCGGGGATGCTGGAGCCTATCCCAGCAGTCATTGGGCGGCAGGCAGAAAGACACCCTGGACAGGCCACCAGGGCATCACAGGGCTGACACACACACACACACACATTCACACCTAGGGACAATTTAGTAATGCTGATTCACCTGACCTACATGTCTTTGGACTGTGGGAGGAAACCGGAGCACCCAGAGGAAACCCACGCAGACATGGGGAGAATTTGCAAACTCCACACAGGGGATGACCTGGGACAACCCCCAAGGTTGGACTGCCCTGGGGCTTGAACCCTGGACCTTCTTGCTGTGAGGCGACTGCGCTAACTATGCCGCCACCGTGCCGCCCCTTTCCTGTCCTGTCAGCTGTAATGCCTGTGTGTGTGCAGGTACATGTGTATGTGAATATACAGTACATGTATATACGAACGCGTGTGTGCACTGTATTTTGCAAATGACACGTCTTTAGCCTTCGCCCCATCACCATCTAAAGCAGGTTTGCCGGTGCCCTTTGACTCCCCTGGTCAGAGAAAATATGAATATGGACTAGCTGCTGCACAAAGATTGACTTAAGAGATTTATCCCTACTCGCATAAAGAGAGAGAGAATGATGACCAGAGAAAGATGGAAGGGGTGAGAAAAGAGGAGGAGAGTCGGTTCGAGAGAAAGTGAGAGGATGGGGGCTTGCTGAGCCATTCTGTTCGGGTCCTTAAAGGACATGGGAGTGAATATGAGTGTCCCACGTAATCAGCTTATCTGAAGACCTCACCCGCTGCCTTGCTTACGCAATGGCGGCTGCATCAAAAAGCCTTTCATTTGGTTTTCATTTAGCTGTCTAAAGACCGATACACCTCGTCCACTGCTGGCTCACCACAGCTGGACTCAGCTACAGCTGTCCTGTGCAAATCACACTTGCTGCTATACAACAGTGTAAGCGGATGGGGCTGAGGCAGCATGGTGTGTGTGTGTGTGTGTGTGTGTGTGTGTCTGTGTGTGTGTGTGTGTCTGTGTGTGTGAATCCTATCCGTAGCACATCCCTCCATCACCTCAAGAGAGACTGGAGTAGATGTTCTTGTGGCTCCTCTAATTACAAAATTACCGCCCACCTTAATAATTGAGTCAATCATGTCCTCATTTTTTCGTCCTCCGCATGAAAGCGTTTACACGCCCAAATCGAAGACCACCACACATAACACCAACACATCCGGGGAGACCAGGCTAACAACACTATGACAAAAAGTGTACATGTACTTAAATGTAATGTCTCAGAGACAGCGAGGGAATGTAAGGGAGAACGAAGTGTTAAGCTCATGTTGGTTTAGCAGCTTGGAAATGGAAGGCAGCTCCTCACTATGCAAGCAAGAGGTAGTGCCATATTTGTCTTGTGATGTTTGCACTTCAGGTAAGAATGAGTTGCTGTCATGGATGTTAATTACAATTCAATTAGAAGGCCTGCAGTCCAACAACATTACAGATCTACAGATATACGTGGATTTAACCTCAGATAGCTGAACTTTAGATCGGTTTTTCCGCCCGGGTACCTGACTCTTGCTGATTTAGTGCAAATTCCTGAAAACCCACCTCAAAACGGTGTACTTTGTTGCTAAAGTCGGAGCGCTCGGTAACATTTAGAAAATGTGCACAGTGCCGTGCTGTCAACAGCGTGTAATTTCCCGTGGTAAACAAGGAAGTCGGCACTACGGAGCTGCATCCACACCGGGGAGATGTCGCCGCATCGGCGGGGGCCCACGGAGTGAAAAACACACATTTTTAGTGTTCAGCGTGCCGAGCTGGGAAGGTTCTGAACATCTCCGCATTTGGTAGCTCGTTAGTCTGGTGCAGTCCCCCAACCATCTGATGGATGAGAGAGAGAGAAAAAAACAAAAAAAAACATAGTCGGTAGACACAGATCTGAGAAGAAGAAGACGTCTAATATAATTTCTGATAAAATAAACACAACTTGGGAAGAGCGGGTGGCATTACTGAAGAAACTCTTATCTTTCTGTAACCTTTCATGTTGACGTGAGGCGGTGTCTTGTTTGGTTTGCTGGGGAGCAGCTTCACTTGTCCAACAAGAAGAGGGCACACACACACACACATGAACACAATTCTGCTGATGTCATTCTTCGTTAGTCCTGTACATTTCGATTTCATCCAAAGTGTTCCTATTCATCGCATCGCTCCTCATTAGAAAGCGATCCTGTGACATAACACGTGTCACAAATCTCCAGCTCCAGCCCTGCCTGTCACACCGTGATTAAAAAGGATAAGAGGCGGTCTACAAAGATGTGTGTGTGTGTGTGTGTGTGTGTGTGTGTGTGAGGGGGTGTATTTGCTGATTAATGTGCGTCCAGCTCTTGAATGCTACAGATCCTCAATTACACACTTTACGTTTTCCTTATTGCCTGGTCTGAAATAGCATTTGTACTTTACAGTCAGACTGTTCAGTATGGGCCGTGTAAATTGACCTACGACGATGGACACCCCCTCTGTTACCAGCCACTCCGGTTATTTCTCCCTGGTAAATGCAGAGATCTGCTGTATATATGTGATGCGTTTGAGCAGAGAGTAAACCCACTCTGAGCAGATGACATGCTCATGCAAAACACACATGAAAGGAGTTTCATCCGAGTGGAATTTCCCTTTCCGAAGCCAGTCGAACCCAGACAGAATTCCAAATTCATCGCCTGCCGTCTGTGCCACGCGAGTGTGTCTGAAGCACACCCTCGTCTGATGATTGGAGGCAAAAACAAAGAACCTGAGAGCTTTAGCAGGGCCTGCTGGGTGTGCAGCCCAGACAAGGAGTGTTTCAAGTGATGGCACACCCACGTCTCTCGTCTGGAGGAGAAACAAAGGAGCTATTCTCCTCCCTAGGCAGTTTACCCACTCCTGTAACAATGGATCCTCGTCTCAGTGTGAACGAGGCCGTCTCTCTGCGATGCGCCTCTGCAGATGGTTGACTGGAAAGCACCAGGATGTCTAGGTTTGGTTTATTGGAGAGCAGGTACTTCAACATGTGAAAGAAAATAAAAACAAGGCGGATGATCTGATGGATTCAACAAGTGATAATTCAAACGAGCTCATTTATTCAGATAGTGTACAACCCACAACCCAACACAGTGAGCACTGCGTGATCCTGCTGGTGTGCTCGACCCTGAGACTGGCGTGAAAGGTTAAAGTGCATCGCGGTTGTTGTCTTTTTTTAAACTGACACCAGGGGTACACTTTTGAAGGAAAACAAGTTGAAGGTTGTGTTTGTTTGAAGGGATCAAAGTTCCTCAGATTGGTCCAGTACTAGGGGGGTATCTGAGAATAGATACACTGTTAGCTGGATAACTTGCAAAATGAACCTGGCAGCAACCACTGACGCTGGCGAGCCGGACAAATCAGTCTTTGTTACCGCTACGCATCATGCCAGGTAATGATCAAGTTTAATATCAAATATTTTAAACACCCAACAAAATTTTTTTTCTTCCCAAATATGACCGATATCTTTAATTTCAATGAGTGTGTAGGGAGATAGATAGATAGATAATGGATGGATGGACAGATAGACGGATAAACAGATGGACAGATAGAAAGATAGATGATAGAGAGATAGATGGATAGAAAGATAGATGGAGGGATGGATGCACAGATAGATGGACAGGTGGATGGATGATAGATAGATGGACAGAGGCAGATGGACGGGCCGACGGAGGGATTGATGGACGGATGGATGGATGAACAGATAGACAGATGGATAGAAAGATAGATGATGGACAGATAGATAGATGGATGGACAGATAGATAGATGCCAGTGATCCTAGTGTTCATTGATTGACTCTTTTTCCACAATGTCTCATTTTCCTGTGGAAAAGCCCTTCTGAAAGTATAGCAAGGCCGCTGAACTTCCAGCACCACGGCTTTCCTCCTGGGCATTCTCACTGTACAGCAAGGGGAGACATCAATGGCAAGGAGGAGATCGAAACTGAGGAAGAAAATTAAAAAACAGCAAAAAGGAATGACACTGATAGTGGGTGACTAAAGAGAGAGATGGAGAGAAAAGGGAAATCTAAAAAAAGACATCTCATACAAGCACTGCAAAGTTGGCACACCGCTCACTTTGCCCTGATTAGACTGCCAGAGAGTATGGCCTCCCATTTCATAACACTGTGTAAAAACCTAATTTGGTGCTAATAGGTGACTGTCTGTTTTTACAGGCCGCTGCATGCAACCACGAGAAGTTTACAGGGGAGTGGTTTTCTTTAAGTGCCTTTGCTCGGAGTGCAATTTTCTCCATGAACGGCGGACTTGAATTGCTACTGTGGCTCAGGATGAAGTCAGGGTCCAAACATATCTACCTTTGGCAGCTGTTGACTGAAAACAAACCAAATTTCTGAAAGGCACTCATAACAGTAGGCCCGGCATTAACATTAATATGTGGAGAAAACCCCCCTGAAAGGCTGCATTTAAGATGGAAGACTTTCTGATGTAGCATCAGCAAAACAAGGAAAAACAGGACTCAGGATAACAGGATAATAAGCTGGTTGCTGTTACGGAATATCCCTCTGGTGCATTTATCCCGTTTCAACTGCAGCGTTAATACCGCAGACTGCTCTGCATCTTGCAGTCCGGCCAGGTTGAGATATTGTAAAACTAGGGCTCTCGTTTCGTTTTCCTCGCCCCCCCCCCCCTTATTCTCCCCAATTGTAACTGGCCAATCACCCCACTCTCCGGAGCCATCCCGGTTGCTGCTCAACCCCCTTTGCCGATCCGGGGAGGGCTGCATACTACCACATGCCTCCTCTGATACATGTGGAGTCGCCAGCCGCTTCTTTTCACCTGACAGTGAGGAGTTTCACCAGGAGGACGCAGCACGTGGGACGATCACGCTATTTCCCCCAGTTACCCCTCCCCAAATAGCCGCCTCGACAGATCAGAGGAGGTGCTAGTGCAGCGGCCAGGACACATAACCACAGCCGGCTTCCCACCTGCAGACACTGCCAATTGTGTCTGTAGGGACATCCAACCAAGCTGGAGGTAACACGGGGATTCGAACCTGTGATCCCCATGTTGGTAGGCAACAGAATAGACCGCCACGCCACCCAGATGCCCTTATCAGCTCTAGTTAATGATCATGGTAATTTGCATATGAAACCGATCGTTGTTTTCGGTGGTTATGCCACTATTGTTTATAAGGGTGGGGGATACCTGCAGTCAGTTGAGACTGAAGAGGTCACTTAGATGATGATGAAACGTTTCTCTCAATAAACCTTGTGTCCAGATGAACTGGTTCAACTTCCTGTGGTATCAGCTGAGGCTTGTAAATTGTATGTGAAATGCAAGTCTAGCAGTGTAATGCACATGATCATTCTGCAGCAAATGCATGCTTCTTTATTCTGCATCGCCGGTGCAATGTCAACGAAATCATCAAGTCGTGCGTCATATGTGCGTGTTACGCCATTCTCCGTTATCCTTTCAGTCTCAGCAACTGTTGTGAGGATTAGTGTAAATCACTCAGTCATCAGTGTCTGTGAATCAGCTTTGTCAATTTCATAACGACTGTGGCATCATGTGGCCCTTTGGGAGATGTACTGCAGATAGAGATACAAGCAACTTACGCAACATGGTCACTTCACCTCATCCATCTGTCACCCAATGCCACGAAAAAACATGGGTGGCTAAAGAAATGAATGCTATTTCAACAGTTGCATCGCGGGATGTGTTTTGAAAACAATCCAGTCTTTTTGGTCTCTGTTTGTTTAGTCCAAAGGAGCAATTGTTTGCATGCCGAAACCGTGTAGCGTAATCTTTGTCAAAGAACGAAGACGCTGAAATGCATTTAGACATCACATCATCTGGCATCTCGGGTCAAGGTGGAGTTCTCATCCGGATTTAAGCGAGTTGTAATGCAATCCGGTGGGCGAGAGATATTCTGCTTTGATTTTACACCGAGTGGGTCCAGAAGGAGACAGGGAGGAGGAGGGGAGAGAGAGACAGACAGAGATGGAGTGGGAGCATTAAAAGATTATCTTGTGTTCCAGCTAAATGAAGGAGAAAATGTATTCATATTTCGGCGAAAGTAGAGGAATAAAATATTATCCACATTTCTAACGCCCACTCCTTCCCACGGTACAAATATGATATACTGTCAATTGTTACCCCACCGGCCTCGGGTGGTGACAGAACTGGAGAGCTCTGAGAAGCATTACCATAAATATAGAAGTAGTAGTGCATGAGAACAATGGGACACACATAGAAGACTATATCATAACAGCTATGGGGAGGGGGGCATATTAACTTTCACAACCCTTCTGTAAACATACTGTTGCAAATGACCACTGGCAGTCGCTATAGCAGTTGGATGTAAAAATGATTACATCGCATCGTCCACCCAGAAGAAATGGACAGAATGTGTCCTCAGTTTCGCAGTGTCAGCAGCAACCTCTGTGCCGCGCAGTTGGTGTATATGTATATTTATTTTTCATGATGTTTTGAGGTGAAAAGTGCATCGCATTGCAGCAAGTCAAAACACGGAGACAACCTTGTGTGTGTGTGTGTGTGTGTGTGTGTGTGTGTGTGTGTGTGTGTGTGTGACTGACAAAGCAATATGCGGCAGAACAACGAGTAATAAATACCAACAGAAAGGGAGTGAGAGAGAGGGTAGAAGAGAGAGAGAGGAAGAGGTAGAAAGAGAAGGTGAGAGACTGAGAAAGGGTGTGAGAGGGGGGAAAGCGAGGGAGAGAGAGAGGCAGGGACAAAGAGGGTGAGAGAGAGAGGGTGTGAGGTAGCAAGAGGAAGAGGGTGAGAGAGGGAGGAAGAGGTAGAAAGAGAGGGTGAGAGACAGGGTGTGTGAGAGAGGGAGAAAGTGAGGGAGAGAGAGAGCGGGACAAAGGGTGAGAAAGAGAGAGGGTGTGAGAGGTAAGAAGAGGGAGAGGAAAAGGTAGAAAGGGTGAGAGAGAGAGGGAGAAAGGGTGAGAGCAAAAGGGGGTGAGGGAGGGAGAAAGAGGGTGAGAACAAGAGAGACGGGGAGCGGGTGAGAGAGAGAGGGTGTGAGAGACAGGGTGAGAGAGAGGGTGTGTAATAGAGAGAGTGTGAGAGCAAGAGAGATGGAGAGAGGGTGAGAGATGGTGAGAGAGAGAGAGGGTGTGAGAGAGATGGTGAGAGAGAGAGGGTGTGTAATAGAGAGAGTGTGAGAGCGAGAGAGATGGAGAGATGGTGAGAGAGAGAGGGTGTGTAATAGAGAGAGTGTGAGAGCGAGAGAGATGGAGAGAGGGTGAGAGATGGTGAGAGAGAGAGAGGGTGTGAGAGAGATGGTGAGAGAGAGAGGGTGTGTAATAGAGAGAGTGTGAGAGCGAGAGAGATGGAGAGATGGTGAGAGAGAGAGGGTGTGTAATAGAGAGAGTGTGAGAGCGAGAGAGATGGAGAGAGGGTGAGAGAGAGAGAGGGTGTGAGTGAGACAGGGTGAGAGAGAAATGGTGAGAGAGAGGGGGTGTGTAAGAGAGAGAAGGGGCTAGACAAAAAATTTCAAAAAAGCTGTGTTCTGTCATCGGCCAGGAATGGATCGTTGTCGTCACCCCTCACTGAACCGTCCGGTGGTGTAAGTCGTTAATATTGGTGATTCCCCCATAGGGACCACTGCTATGCGCACTATCTTGAAAAGATGCGAGGGAATGTTATTCCCCACTTTGATGTTCGATTTAACGCCTCCCTTTGTCAAAACGTACACATAGATCACGAGCCGCCTCAGATCCCCATCTTTATTATGGATTCTTTCCCCCTTCCCAGACGCTCGCGCTCGCTGTGATGTGGCAGCTTTGTTTCACAGCACTTTGTTCAGCAGGCCTGTACTCGTCTGTTGTTTGTGTGCGCGTGTGTGTGTGTGTGTGCGTGCGTGTGTGTGTGTGTGCGTGTGTGTACGGCAGGTAATTTTAGTGTTTTGTGCAGAAAGCCCCCTCTTTGATGTGCGGCCCCGTGTGGTCCATGGCTCTGGTGACAGGTACATTAGTGGCCTCATAGCCGTTTCAGGCTGAGAAAATAAGCAAAGAATAGCTCGTTCATTTAGCTTTTCGTGTGAAGCTTAGGAGAGGATTGTTCTTTCCAAGTCAACTTGCCATTGTGAAACTGTTCAATATATCATCCATTCTGCACGATGTTCTGTTAAAGCCATGTCATTCACCAACAACCAGCAACAAAACCCAGCTAAGGGCCTCCGTTTAATAGAGAATATTATATTTCCCTCATTCAAATCCCGAAAGGAAGATTAACAACAAAGAAAAGGAAAAAACAAAACAAAGTGCATCCTTTTCCAGAGTTGAAAATCCACAAAGCGAGGTAGTAAAATGAATATTTTAAAGCGGCCGCAGTTAAAATCGCATTTGTGGACACATTCAGGCCAGCTCGAATATGGACACATGCAGAATGGCTCACTTGATGACTGCATCATTCAAAATGGCCGGGGCCTAGAAAGACGACCCAATAAATCCTTCATGGGATAACTATCGGGCTTGCTGTCCGGGCATATGGCTGCATGGCGGGGCTCAAAACCTCTGAAAATTGCCTCAGTGAGCCACTGGGGGAGAAGGGAGGTGCGAGGAAAAGGGAAACCGTTACAGGCGACTCCTGCCTCAGATAGCCCCAAAACACTTGGTAACAAACCACGACCCCCCCCCCCCCCAGCCCGGCCTTGGCCTTTTCACATTAAGCACTGATTTAGGTCATTATTGGCCTGGCGTCTCATGGACCGAACCATGTGAAGCTGTCGTTCGAGCAAAATCCTGCTGCAGATAACACCTCGCAACCAACAATCGTTGTGAATAAATCCACTTCTTGAGGTGGGCAGAGTTCACGCACAGGCTGGTGCTCTGCAGCCGTCTATGCAGTCCTCAGCAAAAAAATTGTGCTTTTTTGTCTACTGTTGTTTGTAGGTTCTCTTTTAGGACAAACATTTTCCAGTCAGGTTTGATCCCTTCTGTGCACTCCTTCACGTCTCTTTGTTTTTCTGCACAGCAGCGAATGGAATGTGAACTTATTTGAGCAGGTGTCCGTGGCGAGGAAGGACTCAAAGTATCACCTTCACACTGTAAATCTAACCCGCAATGGAAAAAGACTGTGTGCAGTTGAGAGAGAGAGAGAGAGAGAAGGAGAAAGAGAGGGTGAGAGAGAGTGAGAGAGAGAGAGAGGCGGGCACCAGCAGACAGAGGCAGAGAGGTGTGAGTGAACCGTAGTGCTGCACTAATGTTTTCTTTCATCCCATTAATCTCTCACTGCCCACCCTGCAAAAACAGGACTTGGATGAGAAGGGGGCTAAAAATCACACAGTCTGCGCTTGGCAGTGGTTGACTGACCTTCCCTTGCCTCCTGTCCACAACCATGAAATTCAGTATTACATTTACGCATGCCAGCCTCAGCCCACATAGTTAAACACAACAGCATGAGGACCAAGATGGAGACAACATGGTTTGATGGAGGGAGGTCGGGGGTTTGAATTTCCCTCAATCCATAATTCATACAGGAGAAGTGTTGTGGATTGTTACACAGTTAAAATAACTCAAGTTGTGGCCAAAACCAACGTTCAGCACAATTATATATTTCTCTCCATAACATGTGGCCCTGATGGACTGCCAAAGGGCACCAATCCACCACATAGTGCAGTATAGATTTTCACGAGGGAGGGGGGGAATTGGATCAACACAGTGAGAGAGAGAGAGAGAGAGAGAGAGAGATAGATGTAAGATGACCTGGAGAAGGAGAATAAGGAAGGAAGGAAGGTGGGGGTAGTAGGAGGGCAGGGTGATAGAGAGAAGACGGTGGACAGCGGTGAAATCTTCCGCAGAGCCACTCTGTTGAGATAACAGAGTGGCACCACGGCAGCACCATCACCGGAGGCGGCAGACGAGTCGCCATCTCATCAGGCGTGCTGGGGATTGGGGGGTAGTCTCTCGCCTTGTGAAATCTCTGATATGCTGCATATCCACATCAACCCAGAGAATCGCACACATGTACCACATGCATGTATACCCATTTGTGCGCACACACACAACACACACACACACTTGTTTTTCTGTGCTTGTGAGGACCCTCGTTGACTAGATTCATTCCCTAGCCCCATAACCTTAACCTAATCTTAAATTTAAACTTAACCCTTAAACGCCAAGTGCTAACCCTAAACTAGGCCATAGAAGAAAGGGGGACTGGCAAAAATGTCCTCGTTTCACAAAAAAATGTTCTCACTCTTATAATTAAATATGCTGAACAAGAATGTGTGTGCACATATACACACTCGCACACTCACATTCATCAACCTCAAGGGTGTTCTGCCTGGTTAAATGAAAAAAGTTAAAAGATAAACGCCCCTAAACACACATTCACATACTAGCAAGCCCACCCCTATCTTCCCACATGCACACACACACACACACACACACACACACACACACAAACACACACACACACACACACACACACACACACACACACACACACATATATATATATATATATACATCCCTCCCTCCCACAAGGCTGCCCTTCCATCCAAAGGCATAGTGCAAACTGCTGTAGCTAATAGGCGGGCACCACCATGGTTAGTTTAGCGGAGGCGTGATCCATATCCTGATCACAGAGGAAGACGGACGGTGGGGCGAGATGGGGGTGAGGAAGCTAAAAGGACTCGTTGTAAGACAGAGCTGGGGGAGGGTTGGAGCAGCGAAAAGACTGTAAAGACAAAAGATAGGAGACCAAAGAAACAGAGCTGGGGGGTGGATTGGGGGGAGCGGGGATGCAGTGCGTGAGAGAGAGAATGGAACAGAGAGTAATAGAGAAAGCGAGAGCGAGAAAGAGGCGGAAAGCAAGAAGGGAGCAGAGAGGTGGAACATCTTGGGTGAGACATTAGCTCCTTTTGAAGAGGACACGGGTGCTGCTCCATCGCAGTGCACTTCAAAGGCTCTTCATTAAAACCTTGCCTGGAGACTGGAATACCCCCCCCCCCATCTTTGCCTCTCCTTCTATTGGACCAGATGATTCTCTTTCTCTCTCTGTCTCTCTCTTTCTCTCTGTCTCTCTCTCTACTCAGCTGTAAAAAAGAAACAGCAGGTAGAAAGAGTATGGGGATGGGCGGGGGGGGGGGTGAGAGAGAGAGAGAGAGGGAAGCAGAAAGATTTTTTGGCAACAAAAGCAATCTGTCTCCATGTCTCTGAAGTGAATGGGTGATGGCTTTTCTTCAGAATCTCTCCCCATTTTATTGCTACCCGGTTCAATCAGCAACACTTTTTTTTTAATTCTGTCTTGAAGTGTTAAAGTCAGTGACGGATGAAAAGTGTGCATGGGTAAGCTTGAGTTACGAGTCAAAGAAGAGGCTGGCAAGTGGGTTGAAGCCTGCTGTAGCAGGGTTATATGTGACACATATTTCTTAAGTCGGATGAAAACATCGCTTTAAAATTAGTTTGCACAAAGCTTCATGACTACATTTGTAGTTTAAAGCAACAATGACAGGAGAGATGATAGTATTTTTTTATACATTTTAGGGATTCACCTGGAAGCACCACTTATATATCACAGGTTGCTGAAATAACTGTCACCCTGTCAGAATCAGCATCGAAAAATAAAATCAGATTCGTTCACCATGGACGCCCAAAGGATCTTAAAACTTGACTCGGTGTTGATATAGGCACAGTATGCAAAGACAGGCTTTGAATTACTGTGATGGACTATGATTTTATATAGGTTGTATAGCTGGAAATAATCCATGCAAACAAACACAACTACTGTATCTTCAGTGTGGAAACACATTTGCAAAGTCAAAAAAAGGGTGATCCTTGTTTACCGCCCCCCTAAAGCCTCCACTACCTTCATGTCTGAGCTATCTGAGCTACTCACCTCTGCCTGCTCTATGTCTCCATCTACACTCCTGTTAGGTGATTTCAGCATCCATGTGGACTCCAGTGGCTGCACGTTTGCCGCTGAATTCCTGTCATTACTGAACTGCTTTAACTTCACACAGCATGTTCAAGGTCCCACCCATGGCAGAGGTCCCACTCTTGATCTGGTGTGCTCTACTGGTACAACTCCCCTCCATTTGAATTGCCTGGACCTTGCCGTATCCGACCATCATGCCATCCTCTTTGCTGCTCCTGTCCCCCTGCCCAGGCAGTACACAAAACATACCATCACATTCACAAACATCGAGACAGTGAGTGCACCATTCCTGACCGACACGATAGTGTCCAATCTAACCTCAGATCCCCCCGACTCCAAAGTGGATGGCCTGGTAGCCCACTACAATGCAGCGTTATCCCTCAGTCTTGACTCTCTTGTCCCCACAAAACCCGGTCTGTCTCCTTCTCCCATCCTGCCCCCTGGTTCACCACCGAACCCCTCATCATGAAGGCCACTGGTCATCGATTGGAGAGGCTCTAAAAAAGGTCTGGCCTCACTGTCCACCTCGAGGCCTTTAAAGATCATGTGAAGAACTATAAAGAATCTCTCTCCCAGGCCAAAATGCATTACTACTCCACTATCATTGGCAACCAGCAAAATCACCCCAGAATGCTGTTCTCCACCATCAACCAACTACTTTCCCCCATTGATGCCCCCACCCTTCAGGTGCCCCTGACCTCTGCTCCAAGTTTCTGGACTTCTTCCAGGTGAAAGTGGATTCTATCCACCAGCAGTTTCTGGTACCTGCCCCCCCCCCACACACACATACACCTCAGTTGCAGGATGTTGCTCCCCCTGCTGCGTGCCTACGTAAGTGCTGCCTCGCCTCTTTCGCCCTGTGGATGCTCAAGTTGCTAAGTTGGTCAGTATGGCCAAGGCTTCCACCTCTTCCCTGGACCCCATGCCCACCGTCCTGGTCAAGGCATGTTTACTTATCATGTGCCCCATAATTGTTGATATTATCAACTCCTCTTCTAAATCTGGTACATTACCCTCCAGCTTCAAAATAACTGCAGTCATCCCCATCCTCAAAAAGCCAGGCCTGGACCCAGATGACCTCACTAACTACCGGCTGATCTCCAACCTTCCATTTCTCAGTAAAATTCTGGAAAGAGCAGTTGCTGCCCAACTCCATCAGCAAATGTCCAACCATGAGCTCTCTGAACCCCTCCAATCTGGCTCCAGAGCACACCACAGCAGAGAGACTGCTCTTATCAAAATCACGAATGACCTCCTTATTGCTGCTGATTCCAGTCACATCAGTATTCTCATCCTCCTGGACCTCTCTGCAGCCTTTGACACTTTCCCATACGATTCTCCTCAACCCCTTATCTGAACATCTAGGCCTCACTGGTGTAGTTCTCTGTCACCATCAGAGACTCCGCTTCCACCCTAGCCTAGTTTTGGTTGTTAGGCACTGTATCGGTCTTTGACACTTATGTATGTTTGTTGATTGTGCCGTCGCCCAGCCGCCATTTTCCTCGTATTACCAGTGGTGTAGAAATAGCTAACATGGAGACAGGTAGCAGCAAATAAAATCACTTTTAAAGTATCCATGGAGAAGCATAAAAAAGCAGAGAGGATACCATACCGAGACAAACTTAGCAAGGATGCCAGGGACCATTGTTTGGAGAAATTGTCATAAATGAACAACATTGATCCATACGACCTGCCCGCAAAACAGTGAAGTGCTGACCCCGCATTGTTGCCTCCAACCTCATACCTTGATATCACCAACTATCTTGTTTACGGTATAAGTGCTTATACCTGTGAACAGTTCCGAAATTACAAATCCCTTGAGGCCCACAGACATTTCACCAATGGCTGGGTGCAGGAATTGTTTATATTTCGACCAGATCACTGCGACAACACAGTCCTGACAGTAAAGGTAAGCTAACGTTAGCTCTAAATCAAGGAAACTTGTGCTTAGCATAGTAGCCTTAACTTCCATTTTCTTCCCATTAAAAGTAAGATATTACAAACGTATTACACATTTAGAGTGTTATCAAGGGCGAAACTTTAAGGAGGGAGGGTCATTATCTTACTTTTTGAGAACATTTTTGGGCTCGTTCGGGGTTGCTGAGGACCACATTCACTAGCTAGCTAACGTTACCCGGCTAGCTAACTTACCTTTAAAATAAGGTCCGCTAAAATTAGCTTGCATTAACTTTGTCTACCAGATGACTAGCATTTTCGATGATTGAGGTAACGTTAGCTAGCTAGCTATTTGTGCAAAATAGCTATCACAACCACTGACTAAGTTAGGATTTTCAGACTGTAAAAAGTGGGTGGAGAAGGGGGACGCACAGGAAATTATGCCCATGGCTGTAATAATGATGATATTGTCATGTAATACTATCTTCGGGGCCTGATTATGTTTTGTTTATTTTGAACATGGACAAATGTCAAACAGGAGGTAAAAATGAGCTAATCCTGTTGTCCTCTGTCTACCTGTCATGTCTACAGGTCTTGCACTCACAACACTTGAGTGACACACCACTCAAGCCATGGGCCATCATCAACTCATCCGGGGCTATAACATCAGGTCACTGCACATGTAAGGCTGGCATAACCGAGACATGCACACATGTGGTAGCTATGCTGTTCAAGTTGGAGGTGGTAGTTAGATGCAGGGAGACCAAAACAGTGACTGGCCAACCTGCATACTGGATGACAACGAGCAACATCACAAAGGTGGGAGCAGAGGCAGGACACAGGATTGACTTCACCTCTGCCAAAGCGAAAAGAAAGTCTCTGAATAGACTCCTGGATAGTGAGGTAGAGAGCACGCTTGCTCTAAGGACATCATCAAACACCTGCAAGTTCGGCATTGCTACACAGGAGCAGTGGGCATCATATCTTGCACAATTGCAGAAAGTATCCCCGAAAGCTGCAATTCTGTCAAATTTACCCGGTTACTGTGACGCATTTGCAGATGTAACGGGGGCAGTCCTATGCTGTTCTTTGCTGGTCAGCCTGCTGCACGCCCGTCACTTCCATCATCAGCTCTGCGTTGTGTTCTATTTTCGGTGGGGTCCCAGATGTTGTGGGGGGCCCTCAGTCTCTCATCATCATCATCATCATCATGATCAAGGAAGGAGGGGGGACACACAGGACTCTATTTGGCTCACCTTGCCATTTATTTTGGTTTCAAACCCTTCGACAAACGTCCAGTCCTCCAGCGGGAGCGGTGTTTCTTACGGACGTGGGGGTCAAAGTTCAACCACTGCCCGGACTTCACTCGTGTGCGTTAGAAGGAGAAACCGTCCACGGGACTCCGATGTAAGAAAGGATAAACAAGTATTTTATCCCACAGCTTGCAGTATCTTCTTACAGGGATACTCAAGGTTACGTTCTCCTCAACCAGCAAAACTGTCCTACGGTAAGAAACACGCGTGGCTCGGCTCGATCGCTGCTTGAGACTCCTCCCACAAAACAAAAATGGCCTCTCCCGCGTTCCCTCTTCTGTGTACCCATAAGACCTCTCTCTTAAAGCGACAGTACACGTATATGACGGTCGTTGTAAAACACATAAAAGTAAATAATGACATAAAATAAAATGTAGTAAACACAAATAACAGCACACAGACAGGATTTGGTGATATTTCATACTCAAACAAAATAAAATAAAAACATTAATTTTAACCTGGTTACATTCACCCCTCCTGAAATTCACCAACATCCTGACAGCAGGATAAAAAGAGAAAGAGGAAAGGAAAAGCCCATCACTGACTACTGGCACAAGTGAAAAGAAGGACCTAGTCCTCCAGTCAACTTAGGAGCTACCTCGGTTACGAGGTCCAGAAAATAATGAGGTTGATCAAGTCTCAGAATTCCCTTAGATCAATGTGACGCCTGATACGCCACACCATGCACTTGGCCCAAAACAACCCTGTCTGATAGACACCTAATAACTCACATTAAACTAGTTTGAATGACTCCAACCTCCATCAAAGTTCAAACCCTCACACTCCGTAGAAATGGCATCTGAGCCATAGATTCTATTAACCTGTTCACTGACCTCACCACCCTCCCTGTGCGTGTCCTAACCCGACCATCGCTCTCTACTTGTGTGCGTGAGACAGTGCGAGCTGCAACATCTGTATCGAGTGAGGGTGGTGCCCCTGTGTGCGAATCAGTGTGAGATATAACACCTACATCGAGTGAGTGTGATGCCTCTATGTGTGGTGCATGTGTGTTGTGTGGTGCGTGTGTGTTGGGTGGAGACTGAGCAGTGGCCCCCACAGGACTGACTACCAGACTAGACGGAATGAACTCTTCCGCTTCTGCCCACTCAGATCTAGGTGAGTCTCCAAGTGATGAGACTGCTAGCCCCACTGCATCCCCTGAGACCGTCAGGCCATCTGCACTGTCCTCCTCATCGGACCCTGCGCAGTCAAGCAACTGACTGGTTGTACTGGACTCCTCACCCTGATCTAACTCAGGAAGGGGCAAGAAGTTGACCTCCAACAAACGGTTCCTGTGCACCGCCCTGGTGTGCCCCTCTGCATCCTGAATCTTGTAGACGTGGATATTGGGGTTGACACCGACAACCGTGTACACTCCGTTCTCCCATTTGTCAGCCAACTTTCTCTTCCCTCGCTCACTCTGGTTCGCAACCAAAACACGATCCCCGACAGACAGGACAGTGCCCTTGGCATGTCTGTTGTACTGTCGCGCCTGATGCTGCTGCTCAGCCATGGAGTGCTTCTGAGCGATCTCCATTGCACTCCTTAGACAGGAAAGCAGAGACTGAGCATAAGAGTCATAATCAACAACGTGAGGGTCATGCAAAACCTTCCTGAACATAACATCCACCGGCAGTCTTGGGACACGCCCATACATCAGGAAGAAAGGCGCGTAACCCGTGGTCTCGTGAACAGTGGCATTGTACGCGAGCGTGAGAGAATGGATCTGCTGAGGCCACTGTTGCTTCTGCTGAAGCGGAAGGGAATGGAGCATATTCCCCATCGTGCGATTAAACCGCTCTGTCCCGCCATTACCCATAGGATGGTAGGCCGTCGTGTGGGACTTCGCTACACCCGCCAACCTGAGAAGCTCTGCAATCAGGTTGCTCTCAAAGTTTGTGCCCTGGTCAGAATGTATTCTCTCCGGAAACCCGTAAACACAGAATACATGATCCCAGAGTTTCTTGGCGACCTGCTTCGCTGTCTGATTGGCGCAGGGGAACGCGTGAGCAAGCTTAGTGAAGTGGTCAGTAACCACTAGGACATCGACCGACCGCTGCTTACTGTCCTCAGCGGACCAGAAATCCATACACACAAGCTGCATCGGTGCGGAGGTTTTAATGCTCTCCAGGGGCGCGCAAGCAGCTGGCTCTGGGGTCTTCCCAAACACACATCTCCGACAGCATCTGACATATGCTCTGATATCCCTCTCCATGTCAGGCCAATAAAAACGCTGCCTTGCAAGAGAGAGAGTACGTTCCTGGCCCTGATGACCAGCGTGATCGTGGATGCCAGACAGTGCCTTGTCTTTCAGACTCAGAGGTAAAACATACTGAGACCTCCTCTGCTTGGACACTGGGTCCTTTGTCACCCTGTACAAGACACCATCATTGACTTCCAACTTCTCCCACTGTTTCAGCAGCCTGAGGACCTTCTGGTCAGCACCATGCCTCTCACGTCTCGATTGCCGCTTCCGAACAGCGACAAAGGGCAACACCTTGGAGATGCAGGGGTCCTGCTCCTGACTCAACCTGAGCTCCTCGGTGGATAACATTGGCAGTGTATCCTGACCACCCGAAAGATGCTGAACGTGCTGGACAAAACTGAGTGCTGTGAATACTGATGCATCAGGCCAGTCACATTTGGCTTGACAAAAAGCCCTGACCTCAGCTGCATCACCAGCAAACCCAGATCGCGCACTACTCACTGTTTGGGACTGGCAACTGAGTCTGAAAACATCCTGCACAGAGTCCCCCTCAACCCCGTCGGCTTCCTGAACAAGGGCCGGGTAGGGCTCCCTAAGTAGCCTCTGACTGACGGGCTTGGAAAAAGGGTCGCGACTCAAGGCATCCGCCACCACGTTTTTCTTCCCTGGCAGGTGTTTGAGATCGAAAGTATAAGACGCCAACTTAGACACCCAGCGGATCTCACACGCATCAAGCTTCGGCTTCGTTAGGAGATAAGTCAGCGGATTATTATCTGTCCAAACGGTGAAGCTTTGACCCTTCAGCCAGTGGCTGAACTTTTCACAAACACTCCACTTCAGCGCCATGAACTCCAGTCTATGAGCTGGATACTTCCGCTGTGAGGCACTGAGGGACTTGCTTGCAAAACCAACAGGTCTGGCCTTGGACTCTCCTCGGGGCACTTGAGACAGCACCGCGCCGAGTCCGTCCAAAGACGCATCGACCGACAAAATGAAAGGCACCTCAAAGTCTGGATGGGCAAGCACCACACACTCCAGTAACATCGTCTTCAACAGATCAAATGCTTCCCCACATTCCACCGTCCAGTCTGCGGAGGTAAGCTTACGGAAGCTGCCATGGGGCTTCTTATCCTTAGCTGACCTCCCCCTCCTCTTTTGTCCAGCTGTAAGGGCGAACAGGGGCTTAGCCACGGAGGAGCAGTTCGGGAGGAAATGCTGGTAGTAAAATACCATACCAAGGAAAGATTTGATCCTACGAACAGAAGGCGTGCACCCATCACCTTCCATGAGATCCTGCACTGTCATGTTGGAGATGACCTCTACTTTGGAGGGATCGACAGACACACCTCCGCCATCAACCACGTGGCCCAAAAACCGCACCCGCTTCTGCAGCAGATGACACTTTTTCGGAGCCAGTTTCAAGTTGTTCTCCCTCAACCTCTGAAACACAGTGCGGAGCCTCGACAGAGCCTCAACCTCTGACGGCGCGAAGACAAGAAGATCATCAAGATAGCACAAAAGCTTCGTGAAGTTCAGATCCCCAAAGATCCCAATCATCATTCTCATGAAGGCTGCAGGGCTATTACAAAGGCCCTGTGGCATGCGATTGTATTCATGCAACCCAAGGGGAGTCGTGAAAGCAGTGTATTTCTTGTCATCTTCATGCATTGGGATGTTGAAGAAGCCAGAGGTGAGGTCCATCGTACTAAAGAGGCAGTTACCACCCAGCGCGGCAAGACAGTCCGACTGGTGTGGCAAGGGATGAGCGTCTTTCAAGGTCCGAGCATTCAGCCATCTGAAATCAGTGCAGATCCGAAGCCCGCCATCCTTCTTCCACACCATAACCAGTGGTGAAGCGTATGCGCTCGAGGACTTCCGGATAATCCCTTTCTCCTCCATATCAGTGAGAACCTGTCTCAACTTCTGATAGTGGGCTGGGGGAACCCTCCTGTAGGGCAAGCGAAAGGGGCGCTCATCCACCAGATGGATGCGATGTGTGTATCCTGTGACCTCGCCACAGTCCAGAGAGTCCCTGGAGAAGATGTCATGGTACTCGGTGAGCAGCTGAGTGAGCTGGGACTTGCATGCCTCACTAACCTGACAGGAGCTGAGGTCAATGTCACTGAGTCCGAGCTCTGACAAACTCCTAGCCGGCTGGACAGGCGGACAGGCACTATCTGTGGCGTTGGACTCATGCCTCCCTGCAACTGATTGCAGTCCCTGGAAAACATTAAAGTCCTCAATCGCCAAGCATGGAAACACATCAGCCAACTTGCAGTTCCTTTTCAGCGTGATGGCTTTGTCAGATGGATTGACAACAGTCATGGGTACCCACCTATCACCCCAGAGCGGTGTGACAAGTCGACCTACGAGTACACTGCGTGGCATGGCCTTGAAGTCTGTCGGCTCCACAACAACAGTGCTTCCAGCTGACATAGGCACCTTAGCAGGAAGTCTGCCCCAGACTAAGTGCTCGTGCCTCGGTAAGAGTGTCACGGCCTGGGTGAGCTTAACAGTACCTATCTTCTCAGGAACTGCACCACCCCTCCAGCGCTCTACATTCGTGAACATGGACAAGAACTGTTCAACGTCAGGACTAGACGGATGTTCCTGTCCGGATGTTCCTGTCATGTCCCAGTACTCAGTACCACTCTTGAGTACATGGGCCACATGTTTAATGACGTTTGTGCCGACTATCAGATCATCATGCTGACCGGGCACGACCAGAGTGGGTATGACAAAGGAAACACCATAAAGCTGCATGTTGAGGTCATAAAAACCATCAGGCCTAGTCTCCAGACCACCGCAGCCAATCAAGACAATGTTCTCTTCAGGCTGCTGCTTCTCAGGTAAAACACCCCCAGAGCGGAGCTTCTCTACTGCATTTTCACTGATACTGCATGACATAGAGCCAGTATCCAACATGCCATTAAGCTGCACACTCTGGTTGACAAGAACAGGAGCATAGAACAAGTCACTGAAAGCCTGAATCCTCTGTGTCGCCTGAATGACCATACGTGAACCCTGAGGTGCTTTGGCACACTTGTTTTCATACAAGTGAGCCAGGTCGGAGACATCAGTGAGGGATACATCTACTTTACCCACACCATCCCTCTCTAGGTGTGGGTTTAGTAGTTTAACGGACGAGACTGACGACCAGCTCTTCCACCAGGCTGAGAACGGAGCTGGTTGGGCGGCTGAGGGTGAGGACAGTCCCTCTTCCAATGACCAGGAGACAAACAGTTTATACATCGGTTCTCCCGGCTGCAGTGGGAAAATGTGGAGTGATCCGGAGACTTACAAATCCTGCACAACATCTGTGGTGCGTCTGGCACCCGCCCTACGGCGTTAGCTGGCGGTTGAGTCAGCGTTGGTGTCCGGACTGCAGCGCTAACTGGAACCTGAGTCTGCATTGTGACCAAACGGTCTAGCAAGCTCACCAAACTCCTCATATAGTCATCACCGCCAGAGACAGGTGCGGGAGACGGTGCGGGAGACGGTGTAGGAGACCTTGCAAAAAATGGTATAGGAGATGACGCATGAGCCGGGACGGGAGATGGCACCACCGGCACGGTCGTGTTCAAGTCGGGAGCCATGTCGACTACAGGGACATGAACCTGTGAATGGAACCTATGCTCTACCGCGCCTGCTTCACGTTGTCCACCTGCAGCAACACGGGACTTCCTCTCCAGCATGTGCTCATCAAGCCTCTCCTGGATCTCGCTAGCAGACCATTTCCCTGCGGACTTGAACTTAAAAACATTGGCAAGAGACTGATCTGGACAGTGTTTGATAAACATCATGCTTACCTCGTGGCTTGGCTCTTCAATACTACGGCCCTGCCACTTCAAGCATTCGTCAGCCACCTCCACTGCCTTATTAAGCCTGATCCAATACTCCATAGCGTCCTCACCTGGCTTGGGCAGCGTACTGTAAAAGTCCGCCAGGGGCATGCTCGAGTATGTGAAGTCACTAAAGTGTTGCTTCAGTACATCAAAAATAATGTGGGGGTTCGCTATGTGGTCGACAGATGTGTTGCGCAGCTTTATCCTCACCACGTCCCTTGCTTTCCCCATAAGCTTAGCTAGAATCTCATGTGACTGCTCACTAACTGGAATGGCTCGCTTCCTCAAATACAAAGTCATAAGGCTCTCCCACTCATGAACTGTAAACTTATCAGAGCTATCGCCCCTGAAAATAGGAGGCTCCCTAGCATCTGTCTGCATTACTACTCTAACAGTAGGCACTGTCTCCGAACACTGTTCAGCAGACCTAGCACTGTCTGTGTGTGTGTTTCTAAGCATTTGTGTTTCCTGCAGCTTAGCAGTGATTGACTCTCCTACTTCTCTGCTAACTGAGTAATGAGCATTGCTAACTCACCCACTGGCTGCTCGCTGTTACCTAGCACAGCCCCTTCGCTGATACCTGGCCTGGCCCGTTCTACGTAGTGTGTGGAGGTGAACTGAGGAGTGCCAAATGTGGTCGGGTCTCTAGGTCCTGGTGCTCTGGTGTCTGGTTCCCCGCCCTCTAAGAGCTGCCCGAAACTCCTACCTACACCTAGCCGTAAACCCCCACCCACATCTAACTGGTACCCCCTCTCCATAGCACACTGGCGATCCAAAAGATCCTGATCAGCAATGTTACCCCCACCTACGTACGAACCACCCTCTGCCATGTTCCTACCTCTAACACTCAGATAAAATAAAAAATAAAATAAAAAAGTGAAAAGCTCAATTCATTTAAATAATTGAATCTAGAAATCACTAAGCGATTGAAACAATCACACACAATCAACAAATTCACCAATAGATTAATCACATATGCACATATCCAGTAGTTTACATCAATAGATTATTCACACGAGTCCTTCAATCACATCAACATTAACCTTTTTTCCTTTTTTTTTTTCGTGTGTTTTTCTTCCTTCAGTATATACAAATGTCCTGTTCACAAGCCCAGTCCATGGTAACCACAGCTATGACTGTCCAGTGTCCACACAGCTCAACTCCAGTCCACTGTAACATGAGTGTACAGTCTGTAGAAATACCTGAGGACGTCTGGGGCTTGATGACGACAGCAGCCTCCCGCGGCAAGCAACTGATGTCACTCTCAGGATCCAGGAGGGTCACGGCACCAATGTAACGGGGGCAGTCCTATGCTGTTCTTTGCTGGTCAGCCTGCTGCACGCCCGTCACTTCCATCATCAGCTCTGCGTTGTGTTCTATTTTCGGTGGGGTCCCAGATGTTGTGGGGGGCCCTCAGTCTCTCATCATCATCATCATCATCATGATCAAGGAAGGAGGGGGGACACACAGGACTCTATTTGGCTCACCTTGCCATTTATTTTGGTTTCAAACCCTTCGACAAACGTCCAGTCCTCCAGCGGGAGCGGTGTTTCTTACGGACGTGGGGGTCAAAGTTCAACCACTGCCCGGACTTCACTCGTGTGCGTTAGAAGGAGAAACCGTCCACGGGACTCCGATGTAAGAAAGGATAAACAAGTATTTTATCCCACAGCTTGCAGTATCTTCTTACAGGGATACTCAAGGTTACGTTCTCCTCAACCAGCAAAACTGTCCTACGGTAAGAAACACGCGTGGCTCGGCTCTATCGCTGCTTGAGACTCCTCCCACAAAACAAAAATGGCCTCTCCCGCATTCCCTCTTCTGTGTACCCATAAGACCTCTCTCTTAAAGCGACAGTACACGTATATGACGGTCGTTGTAAAACACATAAAAGTAAATAATGACATAAAATAAAATGTAGTAAACACAAATAACAGCACACAGACAGGATTTGGTGATATTTCATACTCAAACAAAATAAAATAAAAACATTAATTTTAACCTGGTTACACAGACCTTGTGCAGCCATTCTCAGCACCAGATTTCCTGTGCTGTCTCCGTGGTGAGAAAATGGATGGCAGTGAACTCTCTGTCTTGAGCCTGCACTGCAAAACCTTGGCAAGTAAGGTAGATGTTTCACCTGAGCAGGCACACTTCATTGAAAGACAGATCAGAAAGCAGTACCAATCCTCATCTTGGCATCACTTCTGCACTGGAAGGATAACTGCATCAAATATGCATTCAGTCTTCGTGTCTGACTTGGACAAGCCTGCACTGTCTGCAGTGAAATGAGTTTGTTATCCCAACAGCGGTCCTCTGAACAAATGTGCTGCTACTTCATGGGGAAGACAAAATGAGGAAAATGCAAGAACACAGTATAGAGTGCAGGCTGAGAAACATCACTGTGATGTAGAGATGACTTGAGTGTGGTTTCATCATAAACCCAAAGTTTCCTCAGGTTGGGGCATCGCCAGACGGGATGGTGCAGTGCACCTGCTGTGGAAGAGGCTGCATTGAGATAAAATGCCCATACAAGCACCGTGAGAGCCCTGTCAAGGAGGCATGCAGTGACAGACCATTTGTTTGGAAGTAGTGGATGGAGAGCTACAGCTTAAGAAGGGTAATCCATACTACGAGCAGGTCCAGACACAAATGTTTGTGGCTGATCTAGAGTACTGTGACTTTGTTTTGTGGACTTCCAAAGACTGCGCTGTATTGCGTGTTGCACCTGACCCACCGCTCTGGAGTGGAGTGCTCTTTTGAAAAAGGCACAGCACTTCTTAGAGCATGTGTGTCTCCCTGAATTTGTAGGCTGTTACTTCACTCAGGGTGCAAGACAGATGCCACTTCAAGGAATTTTTATTCCTGCAGGGAATCAGAAAAGAACACGCCAAACATCCGACACAGAGGTTTAGGGTTAGATGTGTGTCTTCTTTTATCTGAATTGCTGTATTATTTTGCGTTATTTAGATATGGACTAGCCTTCTGTTGCAAGTTGAATGACCAAAGAAGACATGCTCTTTCTTTTACTTATGTCTCTCTTACACACACATCTGCCGATACATACAGGACAAAAGATGCTTAGATGTTTAGAAAAACTTGTTTACGTTGCTTACGTTACAGAAACATGTACTGTACTTATTTGTTTGTATTGTGCAGATGAATTTCAGATACTTGTAAATACATAATTACATGAACTTCAATACATGCACTTTGGATAACATTTGGTTTCCTTACGTCATTTGGCTGTGAAAATGTTGATAACAACAAAAGAGTCAAGAACACATTTATGAAAAGTCAGCTTATTCAGCTTTATTGTTGGTGACAGTGGTGCAAGTATTCAGATCCTTTACTTGAATATGTAAATGTTTGATTGATATTACAGTTGTGTTCATTTGAATGGTGCAGTTAAAGGCTGAGCTTAACGTCAGCACACATCATATTTTTAAACTATAGCTGGACATTGGTTTGTCAGCGCACGACAGACGGTGACAATCGTACATTTTCTATGACCCGTTCAACGTGGATTATCAGATGTGTGTGTCTGTTGTGTGTTCTTTTATTACCATTTTAGCGATAAAAAAGAAAGCGATTGAAAAGAATATGCTTCGAGTAGAGTACAGCGTTTATCACAGAAAGACGAGAAACATGACGGCTGACTCGGAGCGCGCTTGTGTGTGACGTCATCTGTCAAAGACCTATTGTGCGGTATTGTTTATAAGGAGTGGGGATACCTGCAGTCAGTTTAGACTGAAGATGTGACTTAGTTGAGTGATGAAACAAACGTGTGTGAATGAACGTTGTATCCAGATGAACTGATTCAACCTTCTTTGACTGAGCTCATGGTTTTGGCTCCCAAGGCGCTGCTGTAGAAGGTTGGAGATCTTCTCCTCGACGTGGATGGCTGCTTGATCCTCCCATCCACAGAAGTCTTGATGACTCCACCCTCTCATTCCAGTCACACATCAAATCCGTCACCAAATCTTCTTTCTTTCACCTCAAAACCATCTCCAGACTCCGGCCACTACTCTCAGACTCCATGGCAGAGACCCTCATCTATGTCTTCATCACCTCCTGTCTGGATTATTGCAATGGAATCCTGTATGGGGTACCTAGCAAAGCCCTAGAGACAGGCTTCAGTATGTGCAGAATTCAGCTTCCAGGGTGCTCATCTGCACCAAGCCTTGGCAACACATCACTCCCACCCTTGTCCACCTTCACTGGCTCCTGGTCAAATCCCACATTTGCTATAAAATCCTCCTCCTCACCTATAAAGCCACCATCAAAAAAGACATGCATTTTAGTGTTAATACTCCTGTCTGTGCCCCTGACCAAGGCAATGGGAAGAAATAACTGGAGTTGGTCCCTGGGTGCTGCACGGCGGCTGCCCACTGTTCCTAGCTGCACAGCTAGGATGGGTTAAATGCAGAGAGTAAATTTCATTTGTATGTACGTACAAAATTACTAATAAAGAGTATTCTATCCATCCATTATCCAAGCCGCTTATCCCAACCGGGGTATTCTAAATCCCTCCATGGCTCCGCAACTCTATTCCATCCCAGAATCTGCGGTCCTCAGACACGGGTTTGCTTTCCATCCCCCACACCAACCTGTGGACTTTTGGGGATATAGCCTTTAGTGTGGCAGCCCCCACCCACCCTTTGGAACTCTATTCCAGCAGAGATCCGCAACGCTGCTCCTTTAGACAATTTTTAAAAACTACTGAAAACCTACCTTTTTACTAAGGCCTGTGGTCTGTAGTCTTTTGAGCTTTGTTTTAATCTTTTTTTTCTGTCTTATTGTTAACAAGTGTAAAGCATCCTTGGGTTCCTTGAAAGGTGCAATAAAAAAACTAAGTTGGTGTTGTTGTTGTCATAGAGAGTCAAAAGCACTGCGAGTCAACTTTCAGAGTCAAGTTCTTCTGCAAATTCTAATGAAATATGAATAGCCTATATAAGAACAGTCTTTTTTTATAGATTTATCGAGGCTGTAACGTGTGGTGCTCACCCAGTCCACAGCCTCCTCTTTCACCATCTCACAAAAGACACAAATAAAGAGTGGATTCAGTGGAATGCTGAAAGGTCTCTTCAACTAGTAGCAAATGACATGACATACTAAAGTGAAGCTTACGTGGATGTATTGTAAAAGAGATGTTTTTATATACATCATATTGAATACATGATTAAGTTGTACTATAGAACAGGCGATGGCAGTAGTATATAGTCATCCAATATGCAGCATTAGCAGTGTGGCAGCAGATACAATTTTAACACCCATCGTCAAAAATCTGTTCTCTCTTTCTGTCTATTATTAATTTCCCATTCATTATAAAAAGTGCACTACACGGCCATTCACGTGCGGCATTCGTTGGACCAGGCCATCTTCTTCCACTGCTCCATGGTCCAATGAGCCAAAACATAATGATCACCTGCCTAATATGCTGTTGGTGTTCAGTGTACCGCCAAATTAGCACCGACCCACCGAGGCATGGACTCTACGAGACCCCTGAAGGTGTCCTGGCAAACGTTGGCAACAGATCCTTCTCGTCTTGTACGTTGCGAGGTGGAGCCGATGTGGATCGGACTTTTTGGTCCCACAGATGCTCAATTGGATTGAGATCTGGAGAATTTAGAGGCCAGGACAACACCTTGAACACTTCATCATGTTCCTCAAACTACTCCTGAACAATGGGCCTCATGCATGAATGTTTTCTTATTTTTTTTCTTATATTTGTTTTTGCTCAAAGCAATGAGTAAATTAAGAAAATCCTATGTGGGATTCATGAAATCTGCACACCAGCCATTTTTTTTCCTTACCAGCCTGTGTATGTTGATAAATTGCATTTGATCTTAAATTGCATGAGCATGCAAGGCATTTTGCAGTTAGCATTAGCCCCAATAAACCTATATAAGGGCAGCAGACTTAAGTGCCATGTGCAAACCACAAACCAACAAGCAACTGCGATTTGACGCGTAACGGACGGACAAAAGGAGACAGAAAAAAAATAAACAAATAAAACTTTGCCTTCCATTTATCCTGTAAAACACTTAAAGCAAGGAACTTTTGCCTGTGGTCTTAAATGAAGACAACATTCAAGATGCCCAACGTTTGAATAAAATCTCAAAATAAATAAAATATTAAATACCTACGTGTTAAATTACCTACTTGTTAAAGTGCAATATGAGGCATGACACCCTCTCCCTTTAAAATGAAGCGGGAGGCTTTTCAAGTTCTTCCGCTCCTGCACGTTTCGAAACGCGAGCATCCCTGATGGATTCGTTGGGATTCAACAAGCCCTCTTCACGTGAACACACAACGGATTTTTTTGCATAATCAACCAATCATTACACTTCAGAGTAAAACACAGCACGCATCTGTCTTGTCCATCTTTGCACTGCAACTCTACATCGAGATTTAGGGAATTATCACTTTAGAAAGTAACAGCAGCAGTAAAACTATTCACTATGATGTTTGAATTTCGCAATTAATCCGCCGTTCACTTGCCAAACCGCAGGGGGCGATCCATACGGATCACAGATCAACTACGTTCCATTATGCCACTATTTTTCATCATCATTATTGATTTTTCACAGCACAAAACGCAAGTTGGCTTTTGTGCGTATTGGTCTACATGTGGCCTAAGTCACTCTTAAATTTTGATCTTACCTAAGAACAAGCGGGAAGTATGCAAGTATTGATGAATGCCACAAAAGTTCTTACATTTTTTCGCATGCACAGTTTAAGATCAAATCTGTGCATACATGTGATTCATGAATGAGGCCCAATGTGTGCCGTGTGGCAGGGTACATTATCCTGCCTAAAGAGGCCACTGCCATCAGGGAATACCGTTACCATGAAGGGGTGAACCTAGTCAGCAACGATGTTTAGGGAGGTCAGATGTGTCAAATTGACATCCACATGAATGGCTGGACCCAGGGTTTCCCAGCAGAACATTGCTCAGAGCGTCACACTCCCTCCACCGGCTTGTCATCTTCCCATAGTACATCCTGGTGCCACCACTTCCCCAGGTAAAAAGTGCACTACACGGCCATTCACGTGCGGCATTCGTTGGACCAGGCCATCTTCTTCCACTGCTCCATGGTCCAGTTCTGACCCTAATGTGCCCATTGTAGGTGCTTTTGGCAGTGGACAGGGGCTCATCATGGGCACTCTAACTGGTCTGCAGCTACACAGCAGGATATGATGCACTATGTGTTGTGTCACATTGCTCCAGTAACCATCATTTAAATTTGCTTTGACTTTTGCAACAGTAGACCTTCTGTCGGTTCAGGCCAGATGGAATAACCTTTATTGCCCTTGCGCATTGATGAGCCTTGGGCATCCAACACCCTGTTGCCGGTTTGTGGTTTGTCCCTCCTCGAACCACTGTCTGTAGGTACTCACCACTGCTGACCGGGAGCACCCCACAAGCCTTGCCGTTTCAGAGATGCTCTGACTCAGGCATCTGGCCATAACAGTTTGGCCCTTGTCAAAGTCACTCAGGTTTTTACTCCTGCCCATTTCTCCTGCATCCAACACGTTGAATATGAGAACTGATTGTTCGCTTAACATCTAATCTACCCAGACCTTCCCATGTGCCCTTGTTTGGAGATGATCAATGTTATTCAGTTCGCCTGTGAGTGGTCATAATGTTCTGGCTCATCAGTGTATATCCTTCTGAGACTACAAGCTCAGGCTGCAGACAGTTAATCAAAGCAAAAAGAAATATTCACTTTACTCTGATTGGACATGTGGGCACAGACATCTACCAGCACCAAGACAGGAGAAGTTGGCTCTTTAATTAGCTGAGTAACAACACCAGAGTTTTCCTTTGGAGACATCGACACTGTCACAAAATGATGAAAATGTATTGCGAGGGTCATCCCAGTGGCTCAGCCAATTACGTGTGTATCATGCAGACACAGGCCTTACACTAGTGCCGTAGATCGAATTCTAGTGATATGACATTTGCCACATGTTATCACCTCCCTCTACCTTAGCTTTCCTGTTATTCCTCGCCATCTTATTATATGAAATAGGAATGCCCTTTATAGAACAATCTCAAAACATAGACTGGGGGTCTAGCCACTGCAGAAACAAAGACAGTGGGGTGAATCCATTATAACCAACCATATAAGAGAAATGTAACGTTATGGTTTTCACTGTACAAGCTGAAGACAACACTTTTTTTCTATAAAGATTTTCTATTTTGAAATGCAATTTTCATATTTTCTTCTACAGAAACATCCGTCCATTCATTATCCAAACCACTTATTCTGCCCTCAGGGTCGCAGGATGCTGGAGCCTATCCCAGCAGTCATTGGGCGGCAGGCGAGGAGACACCCTGGACAGGCCGCCAGGCCATCACAGCCCCCCCCCACCACCACCACCACCACACACACACACACACACACACACATTCACACCTAGGGACAATTTAGTACGGCCGATTCACCTGATCTACATGTCTTTGGACTGTAGGAGTAACCCAGAGGAAACCCACGCAGACACAGGCAGAAAACGCAAACTCCACACAGAGGACGACCCGGGATGACCCCCAAGGTTGGAATACCCCAGAGCTCGAACCCAGGACTTTTTTGCTCTGAGGCGACCGCGCTAACCACTGCACCACTGTGCCGCCCTCTACAAGAACAGAAACAAGCAAATGCAAAAAAAACCCAAAACCCATCCAATTACAGTTCACACCTCCCCAGTCCGGTATGATATAAAGTTTTCCCTCAGTGACAATGCAAAGTGGGATGTAATACACAAATATATAGAGGTACACTATTAAAACAAAAAGTGTAAAGAATGCTGTTGTCTAGGGGCACTTGGGCAGTAAGTATTCCTATTTATGTGTTGTAACCCTGTGACTCATTACTGTCACGTCAGTGACATTATGAGACTTGAAGTGCATGTGTGTGACCATAAAGTGAAATACGCAGCTCTCATCAACAATATGCACCTTATTGCCACTCATGCTTTGGCTTGTAACCATCAGTTACTACCCTTTAGATAGTTCCTGGTACTTGTCCCGGCGGCGCAGTGGTTATCACGGTCGCCTCACAGCAAGAAGGTCCTCGGTTTGAGCCTTGGGGTAGTCCAACCTTGGGGGTTGTCCTCTGTGTGGAGTTTGCATGTTCCCCCTGTGTCTGCGTGGGTTTCCTCCGGGTGCTCCGGTTTCCTCCCACAGTCCAAAGACATGTAGGTCAGGTGAATCGGCCATACTAAATGGTCCCTAGGTGTGTGTGTGTGTGTGTGTGTGTGTGTGTGTGTGTGTGTGTGTGTGTGTGTGTGTGTGTGTGTGTGTGTGTGTGTGTGTGTGTGTGTGTGTATATGTGTGTATATGTGTGTATATGTGTGTGTGTGATGGATTGGCGGCCTGTCCAGAGTGTCTCCCCGCCTGCCGCCCAATGACTGCTGGGATAGGCTCCAGCATCCCCGCAACCCTGGGTAAGGATAAGCGGTTTGGATAATGGATGGATGGATGGTACTAGTCCCACAGACACATGACATACTTAGAAATGATTCAAGTAATCACAGAATTAACTGTGACTTTGGCTGTGAGAAGAAAAAACAAAAAACAAAAAAAAAGTTCCAGCAGGCTCAAAGCTCAAATCCATATGACTTTTTCCTCCCTGCAGCTTCAGACCTAATTAGAGTATAATAGGTTTAAACGTTCCCTATCACAGGGACCCCAATCAAAAACACAACCTCCAATTTCCCTTGAGGAACTTCCGTGGAGCGGGCTGCATTTAAATGAAATGGTGTTGCTATCATGTTGCCGGGTACTGTCGGGAAAGATGAGATGGCTCACAATGAGCAGTGTGTGTGTGTGTGTGTATGTGTGTGTGTGTGTGTGTGTGCGTGTGCGTGCGTGCTTGAATGAGGATGTTAGAGGAGTGAAATGATTTTCAAATCCTATCAAGACGAAGCAAGGTGGCACATTGGCATTCAGTATCAGTCAAAGTTTAATCAAGAAGCTCAGTGATTAAGTGGCAAATTGAGGAGCTTGTCATTTCTCAAAATTGAGTTTGTTGTGTAGGAGTGGAAGGTTGTATTACTCATTTCCAACTTGCATCAGTCAGAGTTTCGAAACATATGTTATCCCACAGGCAGTTCCACAGTTTTATAACAGTTTAATGGGAGAATTTCCAATGGTGTCTGAGAATACCATGAACTCTGGAAGATTTATCCCTAGAAGGGACCCCAGTTTAGATCAGAAGACATGTTTTATTTTGTTTACATATTGATAATCATTCATACAACATACTCCAGCATTTTGAAGCCCTGAATAAAACTTTGGTCGGTGTACGGAAAATACTGAAGTGGCATCTCTTCGCAATGTGCCCGTTTTTAACATAGATTTTGTTTAATTTAATTGGTCAATGCCTATGGCAATATGTTCTAATGTTGGAGATTCAGAAATGTGGCATCTTTTAGTCTGTGAGCATAGCCACAATCTGCCTCCGATTGAAGGTGGGGTTTTTTTGGAAGGGGGTTTAAGAGGCATAAAAGTTTAGTTAATCTTTGCCTCCACCAAACTCCTGTGATACTAGCTGACAATTGGACTCTTAACCTGGCCTAAGTGTTTTTACACCATAATAAACCAAGAGACCCAAATGGAGTAATAGTCCCCACTGGATCATCAAAGCTCTCTAAAGCAGAAATTTTACTTAATTAGTTTATGCTCCCTGACTGTGAAAGGAATTATTAAGCTTTAAAACATCAAGACCCAACTTTTTTTTCCTCTCTCTCACTAGACTTTGTGTGTAAAAACAGTTTCAAATACAACCATTGAGATAATGATGGCGGTGGAGTCAGCCTGGAGAAAACTAGCACAGGATTCATGGCTCATAGTAGTCCCTAATGAACATTTAGGTCTGAGTTACCTCAACCATACATATCTCTCAGCACTCAAACCAATACACCCAAGAAGTGCTCAGCTGGCCTCACCTTCCCCACAGGGACCAATTACACTGGCACCGGGCCGAGAAAGGCCCGAGAAATTACTCTCTGCTCTCTATATTTATTATTCCCTACTCTGGCCTTTCAGAACTTTAATCCAATAAAGGACACCTGACAGATTAGCGGTTCGTTTGTGTTCTGTCATGGTCGTGTTAACGTTTAGTAATTTTTATGTATTTCAGCACCTTCTAGTGGTTGTTTTATATAACAGAAATTAATCGCAGGAAATTATTTCCAATGTAACCTCTAGTCAAGGAAGTAAGTGCTTGAGCGTGGAGAGCTTCGCTTTCAGGTTCACCTGTTTTAACTCTGCAACATCTGCTCACATCTTATGTATTTGGTAGCTTTGTCGGTATGTAGAATAATGCATAATGCTTATTTAGAAATGTAGTACATTATTTTTATGAACGTGTGCATTTGTGAACTTTGATATAAGAAGTCTACCGAGTTATTCTCAGTGAGTTTTTAATTCCTAGTAAAGCTTATTTCTACAGTCATTCGATGTCCATAGCATGTAGTAAAATGAATAGACAGTAATTAAAAATATGTTAAAATAAGATCTATATAATGTGTATAATATGTCACCCTACTAATATAATATATAAGCTCATATGTAGGAGTTCAAACAGGCAGTTCAGTTCATATTGTGAAAGTATATTTAGAAATGTATTTACAATATTAACAGCAAGCATAGTTTTATGTTCTTTGCTCTTTCTCAGTTTTACTCCTTCTTTGTCAATAAAGCTGTGGACAAACATAACTGGCTTCAGAGTCTTGACGATGGAAGGCGTTTAGCTGACTGTCGAGTTATACATAGCACGTATATCGAGAACAGCACAGTAAAACAACAGCTCTCTAACAGACGGGATAATGTGGTCCAGTCTGAAAACAGACACTACTCACACCTCATCTCAACACACCACCAGTGTGTGACCATTACAGCAGTGTGTAAATAGATATTCTCCACCCTACTACACCATAGCTGAGTGGGCAGGCATCTTCATTCAAGAACCGATCCAATGCTTCATGCCACTCGGTATACTCACGTGTCTTATCAACTGGCTCTGCCGCAGCCAAGGCGAGAGCAAAACCCGAGCAGCCAAGGACCGTCTTACAGTCACCGGAAAAGTTGTGAGTTTAAAGTTAGAAAAAGCTAAGCATCTATGGAATTACTTTCATGTGAAAAGGAGATGGCTGTGGCTGTTGCGGAAGCAGAGGCCCTCGAGCCACTGTCTGCTCACACAGTGAAAAATACAGTTGCAGTCACGGTTTAGATCCTAATCCTTTTGAAACCACCCAATGCACTAAACAATATGTCATCAACGAAGCCAAAAATAAAATTCAAATTGCTTTATTGGCAATGACCATAACGAAATACAGTATTACCAAAGGAAAGTATTGCCAAGCCAACTCAGAAGGGTCTCAGGGACCACTGGTGGGAGAACCATTCTGGGATGATGTCACACCGTACCTAGAGCAACAGCCCAGCCTCATCAATTGAGCTTCACACCTATACCCGGAAAGTCATCCTTTTCATCTAGACTCAACCTTTCCTGGTGACCATTACACTCATGCCCTGTTATGGCTAGGCAGAAGTGATAGAGGATGTCAGTGGAGGTGCGTGGCAAAATTTACTGAGGAAGCCAGTTACCTTGGTATGGAGATCATATTGCCATATGATGGCAATCATATGGAGATTAAATCTCCATATAGGCACTGGGTGGTAGTGAAGAGTTACCAGATGGCTGGGCAACCACTGCAGAAATAGTGAGGGAGACGGCTAGGGTGGATGATGTGGGGATAGTAAATCAGGAAGTGCAGTGAATTAGCAAGGCGAAATTGAGGGCAGCTATGAAAAGGATGAAGAGTGGAAAGGCAGTTGGTCCTGATGAACATACCTGTGGAGGCATGAAAATGTTTAGGAGAGATGGCAGTGGAATTTTTAAGTAGATTGTTTAACACAATCTTGGACAGTAAGAGGATGCCTAAGGAGTGGCGAAGAAGCATACTGGTGCCAATTTTTAAGAATAAGGGTGATGTGCAGAACTGTCACAACTACAGAGGTATAAAGTTGATCAGCCACAGTATGAAGATATGGGAAAGAATAATAGAAGCTAGGTTAAGAGGAGAGGTGACGATTAGCGAGCAGCAGTATGGTTTCATGCCATGAAAGAGCACTAGAGATGTGATGTTTGCGTTGAGAATGTTGATCGAGAAGTATAGAGAAGGCCAGGAGGAGTTACATTGCCTCTTTGTGGATTTAGAGAAAGCATATGACAGGGTGCCAAGAGAGGAGGTGTGGTATTGTATGAGGAAGTCGGGAGTTGCAGAGAAGCATATAGGAGTGTTGCAGGATATGTATGAAGGAAGTGTGACAATAGTGAGGTGTGCAGTTGGAATGTCAAATGGGTTCAAGGTAGAGGTGGGATTACATCAAGGATCGGCTCTGAGCCCTTTCTTGTTTGCAATGATGATGGACAGGTTGACGGACAAGATCAGATGTTCTACTGTTTCTCAGCAAGAGAAACAGGAACTTTCTATGGTTCTTCTGATTTACCAACAATGATCTCTCCAAAGACATTGTAGAGTATCGTATGAAGGTCCATGTCTTTGGCAATAGCCCTTCTCCAATGATGACTAGATACAGTCTTCGACAGTCTGTACGAGATGGTGGGCTGAGCTGTAACCCAGACATAGAGCAATTTGTAACATGTGACTTCTATGTGGATGATGGTCTAAAGTTCCACCCTATAGTCAAAGCTGCTGTCAGCCTCGTGAAGACCTGGGACGTCCTCGCCAAATGAAACCTTGGGGTTGCACAAAATAGCCTCCAATAAAAAGAAGCTCATAGATGTGTTCCCACCTTAGGATCATGCAAGTGATCTTAAAGACCTTGATGCAGACATGCTGCCCACACAGCGCAGTCTCGGTTTAAATTGTGACCTCAAGGCAGATACCTTCATCTTCAACGTCTCCGATGAGGTCAAACCCTTAACTCGACAGGGGGTCTTGTCCACCATCAATAGCCTGTATGAGCCCACTGGGATTTGTAGCACCAGTCACAATCCAAGGTACAGTGCCTTTGCAAAAGTATTCAACCCCCCTGACAGTCATTACTAATTTCTGGATTATAAAAGATACTCACACATCTGTTCCTGAACAATATTGTTTTTGTGAACACATAAGCTCTAACAGCATGTCCCCAAAGCCAAAATAAGTTATGTTTCGCTGACTTTTTGTAAATAAATTAAAAAATAAAATATAGTGTTTGCATAAGTTTTCAACCTCCACATATCAATACTTTGTAGAATACCCTTTGTTGCAACATCAGCCATGATTCTCTTGGAGTAAGTATGTGCAAGCTTTGCACATTCTTCTGGAGTAATTTTTGCCCATTCTTCTTGGCAGAATTTGTACAGGTCTTGCAGATTGGTCGGATGGCGCCTCTGGACTGCGATTTTCAGTCTGTGCCACAGATTTTCAATGGGGTTGAGGTCTGGACTTTGGCTTGGCCATTCCAAAACATTCATCTTTTTGTTGTTGAGCCATGCCATTGTTGCTTTAGCCTTGTGCTTAGGATCATTGTCCCGCTGGAAGATGAACCTTCCCCCAGGCTTTAGTTTTATGGCAGACTGCAACAGGTTTTCTTCCAATAGTTCCCTGTATTTCGCTCCATCCATTCTTCCCTCAATTTGAATAAGGTTCCCAGTGCTGCAGATGAAAAGCAAGCCCATAGCATTATGCTGCTACCGCCATGCTTCACTGTGAGGAGGGTATTTTTTTTAGGGCATGAGCAGTGTTAGGTTTGCGCCACACATAACGCTTTGAGTTTTGGCCAAAAAGCTCAACTTTCATCTCATCTGACCACAAAACCTTTACCCACATCCTAACTGGGTCTCTTTCATGCTTGGTAGCAAACTCCAAGCGTGCTTTTTATATGCATAGTTTTGAGCAACAGCTTCTTTCTTGCCACCCTCCCATACAGGCCAGATTTATGGAGAGCCTGTGATATGGTTGACTCATGTACATCTACTCCAGTTTCAGCCACTGACCTCTTGAGCTCCTTCAAAGTGATTGCAGGATCATCCGTGGCTTTCCTCACCAGCCCATGTCTTGCTCAGACACTTAGCTTTGAGGGATGGCCTGTCCTACAAAGCATCTGGGTGGTGTGATACAGCTACCACTTTCTGACAATGGATCCAACAGTGTTCTGTGGGACATCCAAACACTTGGATATTGTTTTGTATCCCTTTCCTGCCTTGTGCATTTCAATCACTTTGTCTCTTATGTCAGTATTATGCTCCTTTGTCTTAATTTTCTGATGGAGTTCACGCCTGGCTAATGAACTTTACACAGAGTGCTTTTAATACCCATAAATGAGAGTTACTTTAATATCTTACAGGTGCAAACTAATGATGTCCAATTGTGTTAACCTGAGTTTGTTTTAGAAATAATTTGTCTTTAGTATGAACTTGGAGCTTTCAGAGCACAAGGGGTTGAATACTTATGTAAGCACTATATTTTAGCTTTTTAATTTATCAATAAAAGTCAGTGAAACATGACTGTTTTGGCTTTGGGAACATGCTGTTAGAGTTTATGGGTTCACAAAAATAATATTGTTCAGGAACAGATGTGTGAGTATCTTTTATAATCCAGAAATTAGTGACGACTGTCAAGGGGGTTGAATACTTTTGCAAGGCACTTCAAGTCCATTCTCAAGGCAAGGCAAATTTATTTATATAGCACATTTCAGCATCAAGGCAGTTCAAAGTGCTTACATAAAACATAAAAGGCATTAAGACCCCGTGTTACCTCCAGCTTGGTTGGGCGTCCTACAGACACAATTGGTCGTGTCTGTGGGTGGGAAGCTGGATGTGGGCTTGTCTCCTGGTTGCTGCACTAGCGCCTCCTCTGGTCGGTCGGGGCGCCTGTTCGGGGGGGAGGAGGAACTGGGGGGAATAGCGTGATCTGCCGACGCGCTATGTCCCCCTGGTGAAACTCCTCACTGTCAGGTGAAAAGAAGCGGCTGGTGACTCCATGTGTATCGGAGGAGACGAGGTAGTCTGCAGCCCTCCCGGGATCGGCAGAGGGGGTCGAGCAGCAACTGGGACAGTTCAAAAGAGTAGTGTAATTGACCGGATACAGTTGTGGAGAAGAAAGGGGAGCCCCCCCCCTCAAAAAAGCCATTAAGAGAAGCAACATAAGGCAATGAAAGACATTTAAAAACAAATAAAAAGAGTAAAAGTTACAGTGCAGTTTAAGATGAAAACCAAAAGCTTCAAGTTTTATTTAATAAAAGGCAGCGGCAAAGAGGAAAGTCTTCAGCCTAGATTTAAAAGAACAGAGTTGTAGCAGACCTGCAGTTTTCCGAGAGTTTGTTCCAGATATGTGGTGCATAAAACTTAAAGCCACCTCTCCATGTTTAGTTTTGACTCTGGGGACAGAAAGCAGACCTGTACCAGACAATCTGAGCAGTCTGGATGGTTCATAGTGTAGCAGTAGATCAGAAATGTATTTTGGCCCTAAACCATTAAGTGCTTTATAAACCAAGAGCAGAGTTTTAAAATCAGTTCTTTGACAGACAAGAAGCCAGTGTAGCGACGTCAGGACTGAAGTGATGTGATCCAGCGTTCTGAATCAGCTGTAGCTGTCTGATCTTTTTTTTTTTTTTTAGGAAGACCTGCAAAGACACTGTTACAGTAGTTGAGTCAACTGAAGATAAATGCATGGGCAAGTTTTTCCAAATCCTGCTGAGACATACTTTCTTTAATTCTTGAAATATTCTTCAGGTGATAGTATGCTGACTTTGTAATAGTCCTAATGTGGCTATATAAATTCAGATCTGAGTCCATGACTACACCAAGATTTCTGGCTTGGTTCGCCGTTTTTAACATTACCGATTGTAGCTGAATGCTGACTTTTAATCATTCTTCCTTGGCTCCAAAGACAATTACTTCGGTTTTATCTTTGTTTATTTGAAGAAAATTCTGAGACATCCAATCATTGATTTGTTCAATGCACCTACTCAGTGCTTGTATGGTATTATAGTCCCCTGGGGATATGGTTATGTAAATCTGTGTGTCGTCTGCATAATTATGGTAACATATTTTGTTCTTTTCCATAATCTGGACAAGTGGTAGCATATGGATGTTAAATAGAAGTGGCCCCAGAATGGAGCCTTGGGGAACTCCACTGGTCTTTTTTTTTGTATGCTCAGATTTGTAATTACCTATAAACACGTGTCCTTAAGTAAGATTCAAACCAGTTTAGTGCTATGCCAAAAAGTCCCACCCAGTTTCCAATCGGTCTAGTAATATGTTGTAGTCAACTGTGTCAAATGCGGCACTGAGATTCAATAATACCAGGACTGAGATTCTGCTACTGTCTGTGTCTAAGCGGATGTCGTTAAAGACCTTAACAAGAGCAGTCTCAGTGCTGTGATGTGGTCGAAATCCTGACTGGAAGACATCGAAACTGTTGTTTAATGCCAAGAGTGTTCTCTTACGGTTGTATTAGCATTAAGATGAAGTAATTTTTATGTGTTTCAGCACCTTCTAATGGTTACCTTCTATAACAGCAATTAATTGCAGGACATGATTTCCCATGTAATCTCATCAGGAAGTGAGTACTTGAATGTGGAGAGTTTCTCTTTTTATTTCACCCGTTTAACTCAAGCAACATCTGCTCACATCTTATGTCTTTGGTAGCATTGTCAGTATGTACAATAATGTTGAATGATTATTTGCAAATATAGCAGTACATTATTTCTATGACGATGTTTGTGAGTCTACCGAGTTATTCTTAGTTGGTTTAATTCATTGTAAAACTTACTTCTACAGTCATTAGATGTCCATAGTATGTAGTAAAATTAATAGACAGTAATTAACAATGTTAAAATAAGATGACTATATTTCACCTTAATTTAATATATAAGCTCATATGTAGGAGCTAAAACAGGCAGTTCAGTTCATATTGTGAAAGTGTATTTAGAAATGTATTTGCATGATTTAGAGCAAGCATAGTTTATGTTCTTTGCTGTCTCATTTTTACCCTTTCTTAGTCAATAAACCTGTGGACAAACGGATAACTAGCTTCAGAGTCTTGATGATGGAAGGCGTTTAGCTGACTGTTGAGTTATAAACAGCACGTATAGCGAGGAGAGCACAATTTGAATTCACAGTGTTCTTTGGGGTGGAAAGGAGACAAAGATTTCCATCAGAAAAGCTGTTACAGTGTTCAGGGTTACCATCGTCTGAAACCTGCCCCTTCTCCGGAGGAGGGTCAAATGAAAAGATGAATTTCTCTTTCTGGGAGAGCCATGAATGTGTTTTTTTTTTTACTTTTCTCTTTTTTAATTTTGAAACAGCAAAGCAGAACATATCAGTGTCTCTGTTTTAATATCTGAAGACCACATTCCATCCAGTGTGCTGAATGTAGAATAACTTCAGAATGAATATTGTGTAGAAGTTTTAGAAATCTTTCTAATTCAAACGCCTGTATGTTACTGCTTCGTTTTGAGGGTGTAGTACACCATGAAGCAGTGACTGAAGCCAGGACTGGAGCTATGGTTGATAGCTGGGGCTATGGTTTCCAACTCCTAAGGACCAGCCAGGAGAAGCCCAGATTTGACCAATATCTCCTGGAATGCAAGAAAAAAAAAAATCAATGCAGGAGATTTTGACAATCCACTGTAAGAGTGACTACACCTTCAGTGTGACACAAATTTCATGCCCAAATAAAGAATTGCGGTTCCAACCCTGTTTCAGTCCAATGTAAAATGCATAGGGTTGTGATTTAATTGCCTTTATGTCCATCACTACTATCGACTCTTTTTGCTTTAAAGGATTGTTCTCATATGCATTTCTAGACTGGCTGAGGTGGATTTTGATCAGTTTTGAAGCTGCATTAAGAACTTGCTGGGAATTGTTGACTCAGTGGTAACTAAACTGCCCTGGCAGGCCGTGCACAATACGAGTAAGCCCTGTCATAGCCTAGTGACACAACATCCGCACCCTGGTTCGCAAAGTAATTCTTTGAAATTAACTAACGTGTTAAAATATGTAATAACCTTGTGGTATGTTATTTACACATACATTACTCAATGCATTTTAAAAACAAAATTATTGGCAAACAGGATCCAATGAAAACCCTATTTTCGCCATAGACAATGAAAATAAATGAATTCGAGTGTAGTCAGAGAATCAGAATACTTTATTCATCCCCGAGGGAAAATTGGGTAAAGCCCTGAGAGCCCTAAAATGACAACAACCTTTAGAGGTCTATGATGAGTGCTGTGGTCAGGGCTGCCGAGTTCGTGCTGCTTTCTTCCAGCATGTTACATCATGACATATTATTCAGCGATAGCATGGAGTGCTCTCCATGAATGGCAAATGTGTTATTGCTGATATCGAATCCAATGCTGTTGTTGGTCATAATAGTAATTTAGATGGTTGTTTATGATTTGGCTCAAGTGCAGGTAGTCACCTGTCTCTTACGCTGCTGTTCAATATGGTTTTCACTGTTTACTGTGCCTTCCAGTGAGAGAAAAGAGAAAAAAGAGCCAATTTATTTGTTCATTGTATTCTTACAATGAATTGTATCCATACAACGAGTGTATCCATAGGAGTGGTGGGCAGCTGCAGCACCCGGGGACCAACTCCAGTTCTTCTTTCCAGGGGCACAGACAGGAGTATTAAAACATGCATGTCTTCTTGATGGTGGGAGGAAACCGGAGCACCCGGAGCAAACCCACACAGACATGGGGAGAACAATGTAAACTCCACACAGAAAGGACTTGGGATGGCCTGGGGTTCGAACCCAGGACCTTCTTGCTGTAAGGCAACAGTGCTAACCACTGGGCCACCTTGCCCAGTTGTGTGTCTGTGGTTAGATCAATATGAGAAAGTTGTGAGCTGTCCCGGTCATTGCTCCACCCCCTCTGCCGATCCGGGGAGGGCTGCAGACTACCACATGCCTCCTCCGATACACATGGAGTTGCCAGCCACTTCTTTTCACCTGACAGTGAGTAGTTTCGCCAAGGGGATGTAGCATGTGAGAGGACCACGCTACCCCCCCCCCAGTTCCCCCTCCCCTGTAACTGGCGCTCCGACCGACCAGAGGAGGCGCTAGTGCAGCAACCAGGACACATACATACATTCGGCTTCCCACCCGCAGACACGGCCAATTGTGTCTGTAGGGACGCCCGACCAAGCCGGAGGCAAGACGGGGATTCGAACCGATGATGCCTGTGTTGGTAGGCAACGGAATAGACCGCCACCCTACCCAGACACCCTTGCATCTTCAGTAGTTCTGAGTAGGTTAATTCATGGTGGCACACAAGAAATAAAAAAGTATTGAAAGCACAGAGAACGTACTTCTCAGAGCAACAAGCGCAACCACTGTGCCAAACTTGCATAGTGTAGCTTTAACATTAATAATAAAACATCTGCCATGAGTGTCTTCTGTCGAGATGTGTAGGGCTAAATTTGGGCTGAGATTGGAAAATTGGACTGTGTGTGTGTTACAGTAGAGTGTTATGTCTGCTGTCTGTGCGGCTGCTGCAGCGCTTTCTGCTTTGGTCACGAAGGTGCTACGTGTCTACCCCAGCCAGGCCCAGGCTTAGCCTCCAGCCATGAGCTCTTATGAGGCCTGACAGGCTGTTTACCTTGGACGCCATTTCCTTGACGTTTCTGCATGGTTTGGCGCTGACTAACAGTTGATGGCCGGCTACTTTATTGAATTAGCTCTGTCCTAGCTACACAGAGAGAAAGGAATAAAGTGAAGGAGACAGAGGGACAGATAAACAAAGAAAAGGAGAGAAAGAACGAGTGAAAGAAACCGAAATATGCCGCCTGTAATCTCAGAAACATACATCCATAACCTTCTCTGCTCATGTTTCCGTTGAGAGCGCCATAAATTTATGTTCCCCTGCTGACATAAACACACAGTGACCCTTTACCCTAACCCCGACATAAATACAAACGCAGCAGCAGCCGTTGCGGGGCGTATAAATCCTGGTTACACTTTGATACATTCTGGAGGCTGGATGGGCGAACATGCGCACGACGACTGGACAGAGATGGGAATAGATGGATTGAGTAATGTGTGTTAGAGAAATAGCTTCAATGGAGATGTCTTTTCCTATTGGTGCGCTGCTTCACCACTCCCCTGAATAGTCCCTATCCTAGTGGGGGGCCTTGTACAAACTGCCTCAGAGCAAATATCACATACCGTATTAGAACATACTGACCTGGTTCCTTAGAAAGAGGAGCATTCATTTAAAACAACATGGCAAAAACCAGCAATAGCTTCGTCCTGAACCTGCCGGCCACACCCCCTTAGGTCAACAATAAGAAAAAACAAATGCACGCATGTGGGCACAGTCACGCACACACAAGCACACATGTACGTAGGGATGTATGCTACACAGGCAGGCATGCACATACACACATGCAAACTCTTACTCGTGCACATGCATGCATGCACGCGCACGCGCACGCGCGCACACACACACACACACACACACACACACACACAGCTATGTTGTGTACTAATGCATACATACCCTTGTGCTCCAAGCTAACATCCCTAGATGGATTCCTTGCACATCTAGGTCTTTCACGGCTAACATTCCCTTTTCAGCATGAATTAACCCATTCTGATGAGAGCTTGCAAAAACCCCAACATGCCGGTATGAATCAATTACCCTGGCAGGGAAAAAATGCTGAGAGTGGAATCAATGAAAAAGCTTTTTAGAAATTATATATTGTGGAAGGAGCCCAAGGTGAATTTGTATTAAAGTCGATTCTCCTCACCCGCTTTCTTTTCTCACACTTAAATATCTTTGTTTAACTCAGAGGAGATTCAGAGAGAGGGGGTGGGAAAAAAAAGAGAGGCTACTCTTTCATGAGACAAACGCCTGCATAGCGTGTGCGCCTTTGTTGAAGCCGTGCGATTCTTGAAAAGTGTGAACTGCGAGGTCTTTGTGCATTCATTGGATGAGTGCATGCATTGAAATGTCGTGCCCCGCGTGCTATCTATGAAAAAACAAACCAATTACTGATCCAAATTTTTGCACCCCCCCGAAGACTTCCTTATCGTTTGTGACAGCATCACCAGTTTCCCATCACAATCTGTGGCCCCACTCAAGATATGAAGCCACCCAACGATTCTGGACAAGATTAATCCCTGTCATTTTTTCTAATCTCCTCCTTTAACTGGGTCAGATTAGGGCACTGAAAAGATACAGCGGGGCACATAACCATATTACTCATCTCCGCTCATAATCTGCGATCAGTCCGGAGCTTGTGTGAAAGCTACTCTTCAAGTAAAGGTCAGAGAGTAGATAACTAAAGAGTATTAACAGTGGCCCCACATCTTCCATTTCATACTTCTGTTTTCTGTTTATAAGCACAGACACACGCCTTATCAAGGCAGATGTGTAAGGTTGCAATATTAATAAAGGCTTAACCTTATTTTAAAGAGTCATAGAATAAATTTTTAATGCAGCATTAAGTAAAGACACACAGTGGCATCTACTGTTAACAGTCTGTATTCTTCCATGAGACCTATTCTTGCAAAAACTGAACCTAAAGCAAAACCCACTGTAATTATGTGCAGGTGCTGCTGTAACGCTGATGGATGATAATTATACTCGTTCATTTATTTGTATAGCATCTTTCTGGACATTCAAGGACCCTTCGTAGAGATGCTTGAGCAATGGATTTTAATGCTGAAATTACACACAAGGAAATTAACATTTGACCCGCAACTGACCAACAACAGTAGAGGACTGGTCATACTGGGTCACTCCCTGATGTGAATAAAATAAAACAATGCCGCAAACTAAATGCAAAGCTGGGCATCGCTGGAAAATTTGTAATCACCCCCCCCCCCCTTTATTCTCCCCAATTGTATCCGGCCAATTACCCCACTCTTCCGAGCCATCCTGGTCGTTGCTCCACCCCCTCTGCCGATCTGGGGAGGGCTGCAGACTACCACATGCCTCCTCCGATACATGTGGAGTCGCCAGCCGCTTCTTTTCACCTGACAGTGAGGAGTTTCACCAGGAGGACATAGCGCGTGGGAGGATCACGCTATTCCCCCCAATCCCCCCCCCCGAACAGGCGCCCCGACTGACCAGAGGAGGCGCTAGTGCAGTGACCAGGACACATACCCACATTCGGCTTCCCACCCGCTGACACGGACAATTGTGTCCGTAGGGACGCCCGACCAAGCCGGAGGTAACACGGGGATTCGAACCGGCGATCCCTGAGTTGGTAGGCAACGGAATGACATCACTTTTAAAACAAAATGACACACAGAGATGGATATTAGGCCACAATGTTTATTCAGTAGTGTTGTTTCAACTTATAGGTACAATACTGTCAGCTTTTGTAAGACTAAAAAAAAGTTACCATTACAGTCATCTGTGCTCACAGAATGCCAGTCAAGTCATTTCCACCCCTCCTTTGTGTACGCGCCCTTCTCCCGCTCGCCTAGAGCAAGTACATTTCCAAATGGTAGGCACTTTGAAGGTTTAAAACATTTGTGAATATACATTTATATATATTTATATATATATAATATATCTTTCCATATACTAATAAGCAATTGGACTCAATAGTCAGGTCTCTAATAAGAAGAAAAAATGATAAGAAGAGGGAAAAAAAAGAAGAAAAAGACACCATGATGTGGCCAAGGTGGTGGAAGCAGGGTTTGCGACGATTACAAGAATAGAAATACTGTGAGTCTTTGGGTTTTTCTCATATGCAACTCAGTACCTTGGTGCCTTGGGTACCAGTACGTACCGGAGAATGCTCGGAGGAGGCTGAGAGAAACAGGGTTGGGGGGTATAGGGTTGGCGCCGCAGGACAGAAGGAGGGAGAAGGGAAGAGAGGAGGTGAAGTGATAGGAAAAGGGGATAGGAAAAACTACAGCCGTGTGTGTGGGTTGTGCAAGTTTAGAAGATGACAGCATCTATCTACTTCACATTACTGTACAACTGGAAAAAAGGCAACTTTACAGCCTGCCGGACATAACTCCTGTCTGGTTTGAGATGGCATGTTTGTGTAAAGTTGACATACATTAAAACAAAGAGGTCGTTATGTATGTGTTCATACCATTTGCTTTCACTAAATATCAAAGCTTCATTTGCCTGTCCAATTTGATGGCAGCCATTTTGTGCCTGTACATTACGTCCGGCTGGATTGGGGATGGAAAACGGCATAAGTTAAAACGATCCGATGTGTAACTTTTACACCAGGTTGACAACCTTATTCTCTCCACAGATCCTCGCTAATTGACGATAAATGGGGACGACGTGCCACGTGCAAAATTACAGGCTGCAAACACATACTGATGCAAAGCTTCATTCAAATGCAAAGAATCGACCACAAAAACTCTAGACGCTTGAAGCAGACCTCAAAGTTAACGCCTTGCCAAAGACAATATCTTACTGACCGTCACTAAGCACCCAGGTCTTCCATATACAGTTTAGCCTTATTCGTCATTCAGTAGGGAATCTGCATGAAAGCCATTTTGTCTCCACAAAGGAGTCCCGGTAGCCTCGAAAAGCCAGCCCACACATTTTGCTTTGCTCATTGTGGTCTGACAAGGCTCAGTAGGCGTTTGTTTGTATTAGGGACGTTGTCGATGGGTATAGACCATAATTACTCTGCGGGTAATTGAATCAGCCTTTAACCAGTCAGAGTCGCAAACCCCATGACGCACAACCAGAGCGCCACATTCCTACACGCTGCTACGGCGAACGCCGCTAGCGATATAGCAGGTTAGTCGACGTGGCTCGTTATTTTGTCTGCACGTTTCTTGATGGCGTTGTAAATGTCTTTGATAAAACTAATTCTAAAGCAGCATCATTGCTAACCTCTCCTAGCGTAGCCATTGTTGTAGTTTTCAGAACAGGGCACCGCTTGTTTTCCGGCAGTAGCTAAGCCGCTCCACAGTTTCCTGACTGAGCCAGCTTCCAGCGGCCGGGCTCAATGGATCCCGGGCGGACGCTTTCCCAAACGCAAAATCTCTCATCGTGAAAACTGAGCTCGCGAGACTTGGGCTGGCTTCGCGAGGCTGGCGAGTCCCAGCGTGGGGTGCTGGAACAACAGAGCGGGGCCTGGTTGCGTGTTTGCGCCCAGGCACCAGCGGGATAGCGGGGGGGCCAAGGCCCTCAACCGAGAGGCTCTCTGGGCCCGGTGCATTCTCGCTGACAATAACACCAGGCGCTGGGCGGGCGGACCGGCTCGCTCACAAGCTACCCCGGGTAGCTCCAAACAGCTGAGTGAGAAAAAGAGGAGGGGGACCAACAACTGAACTGGCCTCGCTCCAGACTGGTTAGAAAGAGGGGGAGAACAAGGGAGATCTGGGTATAGAGGAGGAGGCAGTCAGAGTAAACAGAAGGGGACACATCGAGGGGTGTCTAAGGGCCAAAATCCCTCAAAAGAAAAACAAAAAAACAAAACCCTCGATAAACACTACATCCATCCAGAGCTCCATGAAACCAGCGGGGGAAAGCAATACAGTGGATGTATGAGTAAAATCCACTGCAGTTAAAAATGGAGGAAAAAAAGTAAGAAAAATGTCCACAAGATATCAAGTAGAAGTGAGCCGTGGGATATTTCTTGAGCCCTGACACATCTTAGCCTTTTTAAGACCAATTCCTGGGTATGAGAATAATAATGGTGCAGAAAAGAAATGCTGTTTTCAGAGCGAGGGCTACATTGAAAAGAAAGCAAACAAATAAACAATACATAATGAAATGCTCACGTTTAACTAAAAACCAATGTGAGAGCAAAAAAAAAAAAAAAAAAAAAATAAAAAATAAACATTGTAACCTGAAGGGAGAACATTTACATTGACCGTTATCAGCGTTAATATGAAGACTAAAGAGCTTCATCAAAACTACAAAGGCATTTTTTTTAAACATCAGAGAAAAGATAAATTAATGAAATACACCTTTAGAGATCAACATCAGACATGCTAGGACAAAATAAAAAGAGAAAAAAAAAGAAAGTAGGATCAATACAGAATAATTATTTTCAATTATTTCCACTTTTAAATTTTTCTTTACAAATAACATACTGCTACAGTTAAAAAGTAGTCAGCGACTAAAAACAGCTCCTTTGACAGAAGACAGATGCGATCGGTTTCCTCGCCTTTACAGATCCTGTATTTGTTGTTTTTTTTTTTTTTTTCAGCCTTTTCAAATAATACACAAAATGTTTAAATACACTGAGATTTGCCATAAAATAAGCAAAGCTTGGCTTTCATTTAAAAAAAAAGAAGAAAGAAAAGGTCTTAATTACAATACTCTATGCAAAAGCTTTCATTTATGCTATTTTGCCTCACTCAACTTTATAACTTTTTGATGTAGTTGTTTCTTGTTGCATTAAAACAGGTTTGTTTTTTTGTTTTTTGTTGATGTGTACTGCCGGTCGACAGTCACTGGGGATTTGTCAGTGTGGTGGTGGGAAGGCAGGGGTTTATGCATAAAACTCCTTGGTTGGGGCCTTCTGATAGGCTGCGCCGGAGGGCTTCCTCTCCCCCAGGTCGTAGCTACCTTCGTCCTTCTTCCTCATGCGGTACACCAGGAGGAGGATGAGGAAGATGGCAAAGAGGAAGCCGATCACTCCACCCGCGATTACAGCTGTGAGAGAGAAAGTGAGAGATCACAAGAGAAAAGACGTTGAAGGTTATATTTTTTTTAATTTAAGTCAACCGTGGAGTGAAATTAAAGGGAAACGATTTTCAACACTATCTCACTATACAGCACGTGTGTGTGTGTGTGTGTGTGTGTGTGTGTGTGTGTGTGTGTATGTGTATATATAGTGGTAATGCTGAAAATGTGATTGTTTCCCTTTAAGGAAATTCTGAGTGAAATCCACTGAGAAATACCTCCCTCCATGGCCTCCAAACTAGCCCTATTTCTCCTTACTAAATCTCAACATTGGCTTACTTCACCTTCTCCTCTAATTAAGCCTGTATGAGGTTGTTTACAGCTTCCTAATCTGTTTCGGGTCCCTGACAGTAAAATAGCCTGGGTCGCACTCCACTTTGGGCTGCCACATGTTGACTGGCCCAATGGCCCCATGGGGGGGAAAAACTGGCACGCTTCCAGCTGCTGAGCTCCCAAGAACATGCACCACAGTGCTGATTGGTGGATGCAAATTTGATTATGGACAATTCTTATCACTGGAGTCATAACGGTGATGGAGTGGAAAGTGTAGAAGGTAAGAGGACAAGAAAAAAAAACAGTATGCGAAAGGTTTGTTAGGCATGTTTCTACACTCGGGGCGCCCTCATCTTTCCAAAAGGGACCCGGTCTCTGCAGACGGAGGGCGAAATGACCTCAGATAAAAACCACTCAGGGAACCTTAGTGAGGCTTTTTTGGGCAATAAGTGAGAATTTTGCACGAGTTGGCCTTAACAAATCTTATATAATCCCCTTTTATGTACCATAAGTAAACTATACATGTGAAGAAAAAAATTCAAATCCAAGAACAATAAACAAAAGGTGAAATAAAAGTCTATCAGCTGGGTAGAGGGGTGCAGCAAGTTCTTGTGTAATCATCTAATTCTCTCTTGATTTGTCCTTGTTTATGCTGATTTTAGAGACTAACAACACCAGATGGGTTTCACAACACAAAAAGCGAAATGCCAGTCAATGTTCGTCAGAGACGTGCGGGGAGAGAGAAATGGCACGAGAGAACAGTGAATTCCGGTCAGATCTGTTTCCCTTCCTTTCTCCTGCACGTATTAGAAGGCAACAACGCATTATTTTGAAAAAACCCTGTGCTTTGAACTCGACTAGATCCCACAGAGGGCTGCAGAATGAGTTTATTCCAAATACTTATTCTGAGAGGATCAAGTGTGAGACAACGGGGTGAACATCACCTAAATTTCCAAAACTGAATTGTGTACCAGAAATATTCTGACGCAATGTTCAGTATGGGAATTTGAGACACATTAGAGAGTAAACACTGTTTACGGAGTATCAGTATCATTCATAAAAAGCGTGAAAGAAGTTATTGGCTGAGCACCAAGCTGAAGAGGCCGCTTTCATTATGAGGCTTACATTCTGAAAACTGTGCATAGGAAGCAATTAAATATTGACTGAACCCTGACAACATCTGTGCAGTGCTTTACATAAAACAGATCTGAGTGTTTCCTCTGGCAGGGAAGCTGCTGTAGCGCCTAACCAGCATCTAAATAATAAAACAACTTCAGCCCGAACACAAACTGCAGTCCAATCAAGTTACCATTGATTGAGCTGCATCTCTCTCAATCTGTGACAGAAATCTTCCAAACCTTGAAAGTTTGCAAGCCAGCAACTCTACATTTTACCTCTAGCAATGACAGTAAGCGTTAGCGAATTTTAGACTCATGTGTGCATCTGCATATTCGGTCCCTGGTGTACCCAGGTGTGTTCCCCTGGCAAAGGAGCAGTTGGTTTTTTGTGTGTGGTGTGTTGCTGTCGCGGAACATACCTGCCAACACCTCTGTCCTCTGGAAGAGGTTTTCAGAGTGCACCTCGATGGGCTCCTGGGGTGAGCCAGGGGCACTGGTGGTGCTGGTCATCTGGTTCTTACGCATGTCCTCTGTGGCTAGTACTGGAGCCTGGAGGGAGGGAAGGAGGGGATGGAGATGAGGTTCAGAGGGAAAATGTGCAGTGTGAAGAAAGGAATGGAAACAGTGTGATGAGGCAGAGAGTGAAAAAGATAAAAGATATTAGAGGTTGATTAATAGCACAAACACCTAGCTACATATAACTGCCTCTCTTTGGTATTCCTGTGTCTGTAGGCAAAAAGTAGTGAGAAAAGAAAAACTGGAATTTTTTGACCTATGCTCTATTTTCCTGTCATTAAGAATCAAACCAAACGATGGGTAGCGCAATCTTTTTAAATTCAGTCAGTATTAAGCAAGCTGACATCAGCCAATTGCTGCGCACCAAACTGCAATGTAATCCTTCGGGACAATTGCGCTCACCAAACAAGGTCCACTAAAAGAGCACTAACTTATTTTGGCACTAACAGGCCCACAATTGTTAAGAGAGGAATCTTAAGAGTCTTAGCCATATCAATCATGACGTTATATAGATATCAATCCATTTCTAACTCGGAGCAGAAGTCTCGCTCTGTAATCCCGTGAGGAGTGAGTTGCTACAAGAAGACAACAGTGGAAGCGCAAGAGAACTGCAAAAAATAATATATAAAAAAGGTCTATCACTGCGCTAACTGATGATACTGGAATTGTCTTCATAACAGTGTTTTCAGACATTGCTTAAAACATTATGAGCCTGTTAGTGCCAAAAAAAGTATTTGCTGAGCAATATTAGAGCTGCAGGATTGAATCGCAACTTGGTGTGCAGCGGTCGGCTGATGCTGGCTTGCTCAATACCGAATGAATTTAGAAGATTCTGGTACCCATCACGCGGTTTGACTCCTAACATTAGAAAAATAAGGCTTAGGTTAAATAATACCAGAGTTTTCTTTAAGGCAGTTTGGCGTGATCCCCGATTCTCCGATGTTATCAGGACCTTAAATATTTAGCAAAAGAGGGAGGAACCAGAATGCCACTGGTTCATTTCCTGCTGGCTTAGCTAGAGGGTCAGGAGAAAGAAGGAGGGAGGTGACCGATATGGAAGTTAGCCAGTGAAACATAAGATTTGTCCAAGGGGCTGGCAAAAGAACAAAGTGGATCCAGTCCAGATTGCCCAATGATTTTTACAAGGAGCTAGTCAGGGAAGCAACGCCACAAAATGGAGCCCAGCCAGTGACCCCATGGTTGGGCTGGCAGGCCAGAAAAGGAAGCGTAGGATCTGGGATGGATCTGATGCATCTCACAGCTTTTCCAAGAGAATAAAAAAGGGTGCAAAGGACCAGGATGGAACCGAGCCAATGTGTTTGGCTTAGTGAGTAGTTACAGGGGGAAAGGGGAAAATGGAATGGGCCCAGAGAGTCTTACGGCCTGGCTTAGAGGGTTGAGACCTGGAATACTAATCCTAAACAGATGTAGAGGCCATTGCAGTACAGTAAGAGTGCAATGCCGACGTGAGATCTGAGATAGTTCCAGGATATGTGATTATGACTGAGAGAGATATAATCCTCCATAATGTGCAATGGGCCAGAAACACGGAGAACTGACATGAGCACTTGATCTTTATCCTGAAAGCAACCTCAGTACTCCTGGTATTATGAGAGATTTTGATAACATGCTGGGTCAGTTGAAGACTTACTGTGTAATCTCTCTCTCTTTCTCTCTACCAAGTCATGATGGTGATGGATAACCTATTGTTGCATAATGTCATAATATAATAAACATAATACGGCCAGTCTCAGAATATAGAACAATACCAAAAACAAAAAGGCTGGTATTTGCAATATTGTAGCACCAATTTTACATTATTATTATTATTATTTAGTTGGCTTTTTTTTTTTTTTTGCAGATTGGATTTCACATTTTTTGTTTGTTTAGCTAATATGGAACACATAATCTGACTGACCAATGCATAAAATACATTTAAATTATGTATACATAATTTGATATTATCTACTACAGGCTGGGGTCAAACAGTATATTCTTATAATTCTTAGCATTCTGTTAAATCTACCTGAAGACTCTAATGGGTGTTGTCCACTGCATGAAGATAAAGTAACATAGAGAATGATCTAATGAATTGGCTTTAAAATAGTCAAGGCATTCTGGCAATCATTGCATCATGATAGATGGCAATCCTCAACCTTATGTTGTTCTTTTTTTTCCCACCCCTTTTCTCCCCAATTGTATCTGGCCAATTACCCCACCCTTCTGAGCCATCCTGATCCTCTGCTGCACCCCATCTGCCGATCCGGGGAGGGCTGCAGACCGCCACATGTCTCCCCCGATACATGTAGAGTCACCAGCCACTTCTTTTCACCTGACAGTGAGGAGTTTCGCCAAGGGGACATAGCGTGTGGGAGGATCACACTATTCCCCCCAGTTCCCCCTCCCTCCCGAACAGGCGCCTCGACCGACCAGAGAAGGCGCTAGTGCAGTGACCAGGACACATACCCGCATCCAGCTTCCCACCCGCAGACATGGCCAATTGTGTCTGTAGGGACGCCCGACCAAGCCGGAGGTAACATGGGGATTCGAACCGCCGATCCCCATACTGGTAGGCAACGGAATAGGCGGTCTATTCCGTTGCCTACCAACATGGGGATCGGTGGTAGGCAACGGAATAGACCGCTACGCTACCCGGACGCCAACCTTATGTTGTTCTAAGTAGATTCAAGTAACTGAAGGGACCAGCGCTGCCCGTGGACAACAGTGCCCACAACTCCCTGCTCAACCTCGCCCACTGTAATAATATTGGTTACAGTAATACTGTATCCAGTGATGCAATTTCGTCCTTAAATCCGCGGGGGGTTTGAAATTCGCTCCCTCTTACTGTGGACCATGCACGCACAAGCACTCGAAGATACCCTTTCTGCAGACCATCAAGAACAAAGGTCTTCACATACCGCTGGCCACAGTTCACAGAGCCGCTAATCAGCTGTTATAACCTGTAAAGTTTTCCTGCAAAGACACGTAGTTCCCACACAAAGAGAAGGCATCTGATTCCCTTTTATTTCTTAAGTGTCTATGCAATCGCAACTGAGACTCCTTCAAGATCGTCAGATGATGAACGGAGCATTGAGAAATGTCGAGCTGCCGGGAGAAAAGACTTAGTTTTTTTGTCTTTGCACCTCTGATCGCCGTGTAAGAGCAATCTGAAACAAGGCTGGTATCTGGGCGCAGTTAGTCTGAATGGTGTCCTTACAAGATTAAGCCTTAGTGTTTCAGTGGTAGCATTCATTTTAACAGTCGTCTAGTTATCTCACGTGACAAAATTGTCGTTAGTTGATATCTGTGATCTAGATACACACCATGATTCACGGTGGAAGTGTTACATAGGCCGATGGTTAGTTTAATTTTTTTCTTATGTTTGAATCTTCCCTTGTTACATGAGAAAAGTACCATTGGTTGGATTCATTTGCTATTCAGCTGCACACACTGATCCACATAGAGTTGCTAGATGGACCGTCTATTTCTTTTGTTTATTTGCTACTTCCATTTTTTTTTCTTTCGTTTGCTACCTTGGTAGATAGATTGTGCATGCAATCTCTCTATCCTTTTCTCTTTCTCTCACTCTCTCATTTTGGGGGTGATGTGGGGGGGGGGGGTCCGGCCAATTACCCGACTTTTCCATGCCCGGTCATTGCTCCACCCCCTCTGCTGATCTGGGGAGGGCTGCAGACTACCACATGCCTCCTCCGACACACGAGGAGTCGCCAGCCGCTTCTTTTCACCTGACAGTGAGGAGTTTCACCAGGGGGATGTAGCACGTGGGAAGATCATGCTATTCCCCCCAATCCCCCCCCAAACAGGCGCCCCGACCGACCAGAGGAGGTGCTAATGCAGTGACCAGGACACATACCCACATCCGGCTTTCCACCCGCAGACACGGCCAATTGTGTCTGTAGGGATGCCCGACCAAGCCAGACAGGTATCAAATCGCTGATCCTCGTGTCGGTAGGCAACGGAATAGACCGCCACGCCACCCGGACGCCCAGTGGTTAATAGTTTTATGGAACTGATTTGATAACCCTATTGCACACACAAACAAACAACCCCGTGTCTTCTCTCCTGCACCTGCCACTATACTTAGGACAGGGTGATTTTATCTGGCGTTTCTTACTTCTGTTCTGAGTGGTTTCTTGGGTGTGTTGCCTCCGGTCGTATCTCTGACAGTGGCGGTCTCCACCCTTGGCGTGAATTTGGTGGAGTCCTGGGTGGGTTCTGCTGCTTTGGGCTCGATGTACACCATGCTGACGGTGACCGTCTCCTCCACCACTTCCACACCTCCACCTAGGAGAGGGAAGGTAAACGCCATCAGGTCAACACATGACCGTGAATTAAAATACCAGAGGCCTTCCTATCATCAGCTCTGTTAATGCTTAAGGTGAAATAAACTATAGCGTAAATGATTAGGTTAACACAATAACATAAATAAACCTGCGTATAATAATAATAATAATAATGACAGAAATAATATAATGAATAAATAATGTGCTTATATACCGAATGACCTTCAACTGTGTTAACATTATTATTAGCAACTAGTATGAAAGTTATCGACGTGTAAAATTAATTAAAAACTATTCGATGCATAATTATTGTTTACAAAAAATGGTACGATCCAAAGTAACGTCATCAACTGGAGGAGGTTGACGTGAAGTGTTTTACCACCATGTTTTCTCAGTAAATTAAGCATTACTTTCATGGATAATTAAATACAGCACGCCATTCTTTAGGTGCTTCATTGTGCATGAAAATACTTTCAATATGACTGCCATAACAAATGCAGAACAACATGATCAAATGAGCAAAATGCAGGTACACATGATCATAACCTTTCATCCATGGGGCCATGTTGTTTATTTTACACGCTAGATTTGATATGAATATATTATTTACAGTGGTGGAGGCGAGTAATGATGTGGGCACTTGATATTGGGAGGTTTCTTGCACATGTTTTCTTTCTTTTCTCATTTTACCTTACCTGACCCGACTAGTGTTGCAGCCACACGACACTAAAGAAAGAGATGCTTCTCCTTCTGACCCCAGAATGCTCCACATGTACTTAACGCAACTGGAGCAGAGAAGCTACTAACAAAAGACATGGCAAATTTTGTGCACATGCCCGTGGCGATGCGGATGACAAGATAATCTAAATTGAACTTGGGAGGGGAGGGAGAGAGAGAGAGAGAGAGAGAGCGGGGGAGGGTGAACAGGTTGCATATAAAAATGGTAATGGGAGACAAAACTTAATACTTAACCTGAAGCAGGCATTAAAACGAAGTTGTCATGTTGTCATCACACCCTGGGCTATCGGCCTCCTGAACCTGCGTTGATATTGTGTGTGTGTGTGTGTGTGTGTGTGTGTGTGTGTGTGTGTGTGTGTGTGTGTGCCTGTTTCTGTGTCTGTGTGTATGTTTTTGTGTCTTACCTGAGCCAGAGCCTGAGTTGAAGTCGTCGTCATCTTCAGGGTAATAGCCCCCTGAGCCTGTGTCATCCAGGTACAAGTCATCAGCCTGAGAGGAGGGTTTGGCTGCTTCTGCTATCTGCAAAACAACAATAAAACAACACATTCTTCAGAGTGTATTGTTTCCATTATGTGACTATTATGTTCTGGGATGGGACAGGATATGAGGTTCTCCAAGTCTTCATCTGAAAAGAGCCGCGAGAACGCCAACAAAGCCAAGGGCTTGGCTGGTCTTAAGAGCACAGTTTCACTACTTGAGTAATTATGCAAAGGAAAACTTGCATAATGCAGAAAAAACGAACCTCTAACAGGATTAAATGGCCTCCTGACGGATTCACCAGATGTGAATCAAACAGAGGAGAACACGGAGGGGCAAGTTTTAACTCTGCACTTAAAAGCATAAGACACAAAAACTTTGCTCTGGGGTGTCCGGGTGGTGTGGCAGTCTGTTCCGTTGCCTACCAACACGGGGATCGCCGGTTCGAATCCCTGTGTTACCTCCGGGGTCGGGTGTCCCTACAGACACAATTGGCCGTGTCTGCGGGTGGGATGTGGGTGTGTGTCCTGGTTACTGCACTAGCGCCTCCTCTGGTCGGTCGGGGCACCTGTTCAGGGGGGAGGGGGAACTGGGGGGGAATAGCGTGATCTTCCAACGTGCTACGTCCCCCTGGCGAAACTCCTCTCTGTTAGGTGAAAAGAAGCAACGGGCGACTCCACATGTATCGGAGGAGGCATGTGGTAGTCTGCAGCCCTTCCCGGATCGGCAGAGTGGGTGAAGCAGCGACCAGGACGGGAAAGAGTGGGGTAATTGGCCAGGTATAATTGGGGAGAAAAAAAAAGGGGGGGGGGCACAACTTTACTCTAAGAGTAAAGCTTAATTACATCCTAACTTAAATATCATTGATGGTATCCATTCAAAAGCCCTTAGAAAAGAAAAAAAAACTATGGTTTGATAAATTTACCATACCTCAGAGACTGTAAACATGACCACAGTCGACCACAGTCAACCACAGCCATGGTTTGCAGCCCAATACTCCTACCCAACAACTCTTTACGTCATCTAGGGCACTGAAAAGCACAGGTGGGAATCCATGTTCAGCTGAGGGGTGTACAGACACGAGACGTTCTACATCAACAGACCACCCTTTGTTCCATCTATGACTTACAGCAATAACCAACTACCTCCCTGCATATCTGTGTTCGGCCACAGTGGCGTGTAAGAGCACAGGTGACGGTGCCGTCCCAGTGTCCTGGTCTCCCTCAGCTCTGATGTGCAAACAACCTGCCAGAGGGCTGTGAGTGTTGGGGCTCCGGCTTAATGGAGTGATTGGTTGAAAAGACCAAAGTGTCCCGGTTGAAAAGTGTCTGTCTGTCTACAAAGCACCTTTTAGGCAGCGAATTTAGACTTTAAGTAGTAATTAGAGAAGCAACTTCTGCTGTAAATGACTTAATGACGTCTCACAAGGTTGCGTAGTATAAATCGACAAAACTGCTGTAGTCATTTTACAACACTATGCAGAGAGATGTGTTTGTGACTGCTGTGTGTGTGTGTGTGCGCGCGCGTGCGTGTGCATGTATGCATGTGCATGCGAGCGTGTGTGTCTGTGTGTGTGTGAGAGAGGGGAATAGCTAGGAAAGCATCCATGGCAACCTCTATTCAACCTTTATTCGCCAATCTGTGGCGGCTGTATTAGCTCTTCTATACTGACGGTCCTGCTTTAGAAAGGCACCACAAAAGACAGACCCCACAATATATCATCCCTTTGCGAGTGTGTGTGCATGAGCGCGTGTTTGTATAACAGAAAGAGTAGGCAAGAGTGCGTGCACGTATGTGTGTGTGTGTGTGTGTGTGTGTGTGTGTGTGTGTGTGTGCGTGTGCATGTATGGGTGTTGTGCCCATTTAGCCGGTCGCTACAGTTTTGGAGCTGGTCGGGAGGATGTTTTGCTCGCAAACCTGGTAGTGAATTAAGTTGGATTAGAGGAAACAGACCCGTGATTTGACAGAAAAGGACCAGGGAGCAGTGCTTATTGTCACGTTACGAAGAACTGAAACGGCACACTGATGAAAAAGCTGGTGCTTTGGGATGGGAAACCCCCACTGGCCGGATGGGCCTTGTAGAAGTTGTCTTGTGAAAGGTAGAGAAGTAGAAACAAAGAGGAAGAGACAATGAAAATGGGAGGGGTGACTACACATGTCTGTATTTCGGTTTGGATTTAGACCTCATCCCTGTCTGTTTCCGCCAACATTCATTGTGCAAATGTTTAACTCGGTGTTAAACAAGCTTCTGTGCGCTTGTAGGTATGAGATTGTGTGTGTGTGTGTGTGTGTGTGTGTGTGTCTGACTGAGGATGGTGATTGAGTGTGTTGATTCGCCAGAGGGGGACCTGACATTTTCCGATCACAAAGAAAAGAGGAGTTATGGAGGACACATAGCAAACAGCGAGGTGGCGAGCAAAAGGAAGACAGAAAAGCACAATGAAACGGAACAAATATCTCTCTCCTCCCCTCTCTCTCTCTGCCCCCTTCTCCTCTCTCCCCCTCTCTCGCGCGGACTGACCCTGACGTGCAGAAGAAAGGCCTTTCACTGCTTAGCTGGCTGATCAAAGCAAAGAATTTGCTCAAAGCAACTTTATCTGAACCTTCCCTTGCCTTCTTCTCCCCCATACACTATCCAGTCCACACAATCCAGTCCACACGGTCCAGTCCACACGAATTTGTGCACTGGTGATATGAGCACAATGGACCAAAGGGAGGCAGACCACAAATCAAATGGCAACAATGGGCTCTAATGAGATAGAGGCCACACACCCCGTATGCATGAGTAGACATGTTTACACATGTATGTGTGCGTTCATTGATTCATTGATTTCACATATACACATACATGCAAGTGGGGCGCTAGAGCGCAGACGTGGGGCTGCAGAAAAGACGGACACACACGGAGAAAACCAAAGGTGTGGACATCAAAGCGTGAGTTTGTTTTGCCTCGATCTGCAATATGTTACACATCTTTCATCTGGGTCTCAGACTTGTTAGCAGACCCGTCCTCCTAGAGATGGAGAACACAGGCAAGAACGTGTTTAATCACCCGACCGCTGAAACTCCCTGGCTGATAAGAGCAGTAACTGGCAACAATTTTGCAACAATAAAATGGGATTTTTGAATTTTTGATATTTAAATTTTTCCAACATGTACATTTTTTTAATCTGATATTTGATATGTTGACTTCCAAGGTTCCCTCATACTAGTAAAAGACACCCCCGCTCACAGACACCAAATCCGACCTGAGAAAGGAACTGCTCTATCTGAACTTGACAGATGTCATGGACTTCATCTCTCTCTCACACCACACACACACACACACACACCATGTCACCCTATACATGTGGGGACCCCCTCATTGACTACATTCATTCCCTGGCCCTTAACCCTATCCTTAACCATCATAACTACATGGCTTACCCTAACCTTAGCCTAATCCTCATTCTAACCTTAACCCTAAACCCAAGTCCTAACCCTGAAATAGACCCTTTTCCTCATGGGGACCCATAAAATGTCCCCACAAGGTAGGAAGTTTCAGGGTTTTATATCCCCATTGGGATAGAAATACATGTAGCACGCACGCACGCACGCACGCACGCACGCACGCACGCACGCACGCACGCACGCACGCACACACACACGTACATCTTGATAAACTTTGCTCTCTTAGTCAGTGTTGCCATGTACAGGTAAGGTTTCCCTCCAGGCCTAATCACACAGACTGTAAGCTGGACCAGAGACAACAAACCAGGTATGACAGAGTGATACCTCACTAATTAATTAGATGTACTGTTTGTAGAGATCACCCTTGTTCCATGGTCACATGACTTGCAGCGCCGCTGCTTGCTCTGACCCGCAGGGCTGCCAAAGAAAATGTCTTAACTTAAGCTGCAGAACGTTTCTCTTGTCAAGTGTTTGATTTCCTGTGTTGGCGAGCCAGGTTTGAATTGATTCAACTGCACAAACCTTATCGGACTCACTCCTCCTTAGTCATTCATCAAATCAACGACCCTGCCTATTGCCTCATTTGAAAATTAGTAACTGAAGCTTTCAGGAGACAATGACAGCATCACAAGAAATACTTTGTAGTAACCTCACTTCAAATTGTAAACGAGCTGTTGTATTGTAGGTCTCCATCAAAAAAACACGATTTAAACGTTCTGTGACATACTATACAACCATCGAGAGAAACCCAAATCAATGATATAATGGTACTGGTAGCTAGGTGGGTATACTGTGGCGTGTGATAACACCATCCTAAATATTTTAAAGGCCTTGAAATTAGTCTTGATGTTTCGACAAAGAGTTGCGTTATTTTCCACAAAAATGCAAATATCTAAACCAAGAGAGCTAATAGGCCTTTGCATAATTAAATTGATTCTGTTTTGAGACTGTGTCAAATATGAGTTACTACATTAGCTGAACATTCGGGCCAAAAGCTCATATAATGGTTCACGAGGGCATCCAGAGTTAAATGCAGTACATACTTGTATGGAATACAAATATGTACTGAAATACTCTTGCTGCTCTTCACGAACAAAGCCCAGCTCTCCACAAGGTCCATTTTGATGGTGGCATTCTTTGAACTCAAGTGGAGTTGCAAGGCTAAATGAAGACCAGGCTTTAATTCAGAGACAAGAGGTCTCGAGGCTGTGGATAAGAGGTGACAAATGGTAACGCTACTGCTCATGGTCACAGGAAACGTTCATTACCATTTGTCTCCATCACCTCCATCTATGTGTTTATAAGGTGTGTACCCATGTGCACTCTTTATGCATTTGTAAGCATGCCTGTTTGTATGCATAATGTGTGTATGAATACACACACACACACACACACACACACACATATTGCAGTGCTGCAGTTCAAAGGCACAGGGAACAGTGCTTATACCTTACGTGCAAAGAAAGCACAACACAGGTTATTATCTCACACATGAAGCCAAGCTATTCCTGCACACATCACACTCCATATGTGCCCCCCCCCCCCGCCGCAGTTGACTGGCAGTAACTAACATCAAAATCAGAACTATATGTTACCCCTCTTCATGTAATTGGAGGGAATGGCAGGAGAAAATCCATGCTGCCTGGAGCCAAACCATATGCACTGAAACATTGAAACATACTCACTCACTCACACTCACACACACACACACACACACACACACACACACACACACACACACACACACACACACACACACACACACACACACACACTTAATTTCAGCACCTTAACAAGCATCACCCAGCCAACAGAGCCTGAGCAGTCTGATGGGCAGCAGCAGGTAGGGAGAGAGAGAGAGAGGGGGGAGAGGAGAGAGAGTAAGAGAGAGAGAACCCCCTTTCCACCAAAATTGGTATAGGCAATTGGCTCCTTTCCCACTGTCAGTAGACGAGTATGCCTTTCTATTTTATGTCCTGGTGTGTCACTTTCGATGTCACGAACGTGCCGGGTGTCATGTTTCCATCAGTGCTGATCAGAACTGGAATACCCGTGACTACTGCAAAGTCATTTGTCCCAGGAATGAATGCCAATTGTAACCTTTCCCAAAAGCCAGATGTTAGTGGGTGTTGGTGGCTTTTTGACCAGTGGGAAAGAGGCAGAGAGAGAGAGGTGGGGGAAGCTGCCATGATAGGCTGGTAGCTTGTACAGCCTGACCGATAAATCGGCATTCCGATATTATCGGGTGATATGAGCTAATTGCAGATAAATCGGTTGCGGCATTTATAACTGCCAACAAATAACAATTAAAAAAGAAATGGAGATACGGAAGATTGTCGTTGCGTACTTTGCAACGCCACTCTTAGCAATGCATGTGTTTGGAATGCCACAAATCACAACAGTCAGCTGACCCAAGCAGACTCGAGCACAGTAGACCACAGTGAAGTTAGTTATAAGTTGGATAATCAGCGGACATTCCCTCCAGATCTAGCGGCTTCCCCTGTGGTTAAGAGCGAGTGCTCAGAGGTGAGCTAACTGTCCTCTTACTGCCAATTTCTTCTTCTTCTTCTTTCGGCTGCTCCCGTTTGGTGTCGCCACAGTGGATCATCTGTTTCCGTCTCTTCCTGTCCTCTGCATCTTCCTCTGTCACACCAGTCACCTGCATGTCCTCCCTCACCACATCCATAAACCTCCTCTTTGGCCTTCCTCCTTCTCCCAATATACCCAGCATCCCTCCTCCACACATGTCCAAGCCATCTCAGTCTCGCCTCTCTGGCTTTGTCTCCAAACCGTCCAACCTGAGCTGTCCCTCTAATATACTAATTACCAATCCTGTCCATCTTCATCACTCCCAATGAAAATTTTAACATCTTCAACTCTGCCACCTGCAGCTCTGCCTTCCTGTCTTTTCGTCAGTGCCACTGTCTCCAAACCATAGCCCAAACATAGCTGGTCTCACTACCATCTTGTAAACCTTCCCTTTAACTCTTGCTGGTACCCTTCTGTCGGCTCTTCTCCACCCACTCTACCCTGCCAACACTAGGTGAAACTGGGTAAGAAGAAGCCGCTGGATCCAACGTGAATGTCTGTCAAATATTCAAACTCAAACTAACTTCACCACGGTGCAGAGTAGCCCATGACGGAGATCATCTGGATTCATGGTAAATTGATAATTGTCACGTGAAATACATTACTTGAATAATAATAAATATATCATCCATCACCATCACTTCTGCTCTTAGCCTAAATAAACCTGACTTCATTCATGTCAGCTACGCCTGGATTTGCTGCGTGAAAGCCGGTACGGTCAGTCAAACATCAGAATTACGTTTAACGTTAAGGTGGTTGAGTGGTGGAGGCTAAGCTGTTGACAAACACGATTGTAGGTTTATTTATGAAACGGTCTGGCAGTTCTAGCGAGTAAACAAACAACGGTCCTATCATTTCTCCCTCGTCACTTCTAAACATTCTCTGGCAACATCGCTTACAGCAGCTGTCCAACGCTAAATTAGGCTACCCACAAAGCTAGCTAACGCCATGTTTAGTGGCGCAAGGCCGCTAACGTTAACAAGCGCTTAAACTTCAGCATTTAAATGAGTCTGCCTAAATGAAGCAATGGTCAACATATCTGCGACTCTGCATTGGAAATGATCAAACCAGAGGGGACACGGAAATAAATATGAGCTGAACAGCTTGGTAGCCAAACATAGTTATCTAGCTACCCTTTCAAACGTGTAGTGTGAAATCCCATCGCAAGTCCTCGCTGCAGACTGCCACACTCAACAGCAGCATTTATTCTAGGTCACTGTATCAGTTTACTGCATAGTTTCAGATGGGTTAGGGTTAGAGTTGGGTACTATTTATGACAATAAAACAAGTCTATTTTTAAGCTGCATTATGTCATGTTATCTTGGCGAGGACTCAGATAACTACACATAACAAATGTTAGGGGAACTATCTGTTTATTTAATGTTTCTGAAAAAAAAAATCTGCCAATATTTCATTATGTTTTTTAAATCCTCAAATATCAAAATAGGTATCGGTCTTAAAAATCCTATATGGGTCAGACTCTAGTAGCTTGGTGATATGTGCCCTCTGTTGAGACAGGAGCAGCTTTTATTGCCGTCTCTCCTCGTTAACAAGCTAACCACCTATCTGTCTGTTGGTCAGTCAGTCTCTCTGTCTACGTGTCCATCTCTCTGTCCACCTGACAGCCTGCCGACGGACCCTAAGAACCAGTACAGAGATGCAGACCAAGAATTGACAACACATAGTCAAGAGGCCAGGGGTGGGGGTGGGTGGTGTTCGAGGAGAGCTTAGGATGGGAGAATAGAAGAGAGAGCGGGAGAGCAGTGGAAGGAGAGGGAGAGGAATGGGAAGATAACGCACTGTTGTAGGCTGTCCTGTAGCCTGCATGTTGCTCCATTAAAAGCCTGTCAAAACTACCATGCATACGCGTAGTGGGGCTTGAAAAGCACAGAATCTGTGTGTGTGTGTGTGTGTGTGTGTGTGTGTGTGTGTGTGTGTGTGTGTGTGTGTGTGTGTGTGTGTGTGTGTGTGTGTGTGTGTGTGTGTGTGTGTGTGTGTGTGTGTGTCTTTGTAAAGGAAGGGGCACTATAGAAATGGTGGTGATGGCAGGAAGAGATGGAGTCATCTCAACAGGCCCAGGCCTGGTACTGTTGACACACCACACTCACTTCCAACACAATAAATATTAGCTCATCTCCAGGACTAAATCAGGAAAAAGTGCCTTTCCCCAAAGACATATGCAGAAGCGCACATATACTTGCAGACACCCATGGATACACATGTGAGCACTCCTAACCACTCTCTCTCTTTAACACATACGCGCACACACACACACACACACACACACACACACACACACATACAAATGCAGGTACACACACATGCATGTACACACATGTACACAGCACTACGTCAACTTCAGAGAGAAAGTAGCATGAAAAACAAGTGCAAAGGGGGCAGGCTGGCAGACGGTACCCCCAGACATTCTTCATCGGTCTGTTGCTCCTTCTGTTTTTCTAAACCGTTTCCTCAAGTTTACCTCGGATGAACCGCAAGAAGCCACAACAAGAAAGAGGAGCAATGTTCTCATCTTCTTCTCAGAGCAAAGCCACTTATATAAGGCAATGGGCCTCCCTTTTCTATATTTAATAAGATTGTCTCCATTTGGTGCAGCACTTCCCGACATTGCAACCCCGTCTTTATGGGCCCTTGTCTTATGTAAGGCACACTCTCAGACAGCAAACATGCAGCGGTAAGGTAGGAGGAGGCTGACCCGCATCCAAATTTGGAGGTCCACAAGGGATACTCTACAGACCCACTTTGTGTCTTTTTTTTGTGGCTATTTAGCTTCACAATATCTAATTTCTCTTGATTAGCCAAGCTGTACCCTATCACAAATGCTGATAGTCAACTATCTGCCACGGAGAGCCATGTGTGTGCAACTTTTTCTTCCAACCTAAAACTACACCAGCTGACTTCACCAAGCTGTCCTCTTCTGTCTGGTTGGAGGCGTGATAATTAGTGAAATGAGCTGGTTCGGTAGTAATGTTGGGTTGTTAAGAAAACCTATGTATAGACAAAGCCCTCCATGGCACAGCGAGTATCATTGCTATGGAGAGTACTGTCTGCTTTGTCCAATCTTGCAAAGGAAATCCATCCTAATTATCATAACCAGGCAAACAAATGTCTGTGCCTGCAAAAGAATTCAATAATTTGTCAACAGGAGCGGGTGAGAGAATGCTCTAAAAAGCCAGAGAAGAGAGAGACAGAGAGGGAGAGAGAGAGAGAAAGAGAGAGGGAGGGAGAAACAGAAAAAGAGAGAAAGAAAGAGGGAGGGAGAGTGGGAAGAAGAGAAAGGGAAGGAGAGAGAGACAAAAAGAGGGAGGGGGAGAGAGAAAGGGAGGGAGGGAAGGAGAAAGACAAAAAAAGGGAGGGAGAGAGAGAAACAAAAAGAGATAGGGAGAGAGAGGGAGGAAGAGAGAGACAGAGAAAGAGAGAAAGAGAGAAAGAGATAGGGAGGGAGAAAGAGAGACCGAAAAAAGAGAGAGCATGTTAATCCCTAATTAACAAAGTAAAAGTGGCAGATTGCCTTGCCAGCTTTCCCTTTATCGGTTCTACTTGGCTTGCCAGCGATCCATACAGGAGGTCGATGCAGCGAGGCCGTCAGACAGGCAGCGCCCTTCGCTGATCCGTTCAGCTCCGCTGTAAACACAGACACACACCCCCCCCCCCCAACTGGCTCCTTTACGATGCAGACTTTATCACTTTGCCACAGATAAAGGGATAAAAAGACAAGAAAATAAGTCGAGGACAGCCGAAGAAGGGAATGAGGGAGTTGGAAGTGTCCTCCTACACTCCAGCAGGTGGGAGATGGATGACGGAGGAGAGGAGATGAGGCCGGAGACTGTGGGTGGTGGGGAAGCGGAGGGACAGAACACGTGTCCCCCCCCAAGTGAGAGCAGTAAAGGCAGGAGAGGTTATATAGTAATGGTGATGGGTTTTGCTGAATTAATGGGGCATTCAGCCACAACACCACCGACTCGGTACACTTGTTAGAGGGAAACAGTCATGAAATAAGAGGAAGCATTACACCTAAACTCCTCAAGCTATGTTGTGGCGCAGACAATTTGTCTAATCGGGGTTGCTCACGTAGTTCACCACAGACAAAGAGAACGATTATGAAATAGCACATGTAAGGTTAAACTTGACAGTAAAGGACATAGAACACAAGAATTTGGATAAATGGCGTGGTGTTATCTGACCACAGCCTGAGGGGAGAGGTGACAGAAACAAACAGAGATGGCGATAGACAGGGAGAGCCAGAAGAGATGAGGAAAACCGAAAATGATCAATGCCCGTGGAGCCATCGCTAATAGCGCCATCTATCTCTTAAACATATGGCTGCTGAACATCTGCTGACAGCTGAACAAACAACAGGGAGACGGGCGGAGGGAGGTCTCCATAAATCACGTGTGTAGGTTATGATTGTTTAGAAAATTTAATCAGGGTAGATAAAGGCCACAACAACAGCCAACCTGCAGGAGCGAGGCATTCAAGCTATCCAAATGCTGACCTGCAGGCCAAACAAATGGCTGGGAACAAGGAGGGAGAGAGAGGATTGAGTTGTCTTAAAGTGTGTGTGTGTGTGGGGGGGGGGTGTTCTGTCTGTCTGTGCTCTTTTAGCCCCCTCCAGGTTTTATTGCCCTCCCCGGGATCATAATAAGGAACTAATTGATAGTCTGTGAGCCACAGGCGGGGAAGAGGAGGGGAGTTCCTGCAGGAAGTTGACACAAATCAAACTCTCTCTAAGCCCTTAGGCCTGGAGTTGATCCAGCTGAATGATGGGGGGGGGGGGGGACAGTATTGTGTGTGGGGGGGGGTAGAGAGAGAGAGCCTGTGTGCATGTACTGTATGTGTGTGAGCATGGGTGTGTGGATGACTGGGAGAGAGGGTGTGTGTGTGTGTGTGTGTGTGTGTGTGTGTGTGTGTGTGTGTGTGTGTGTGTGTGTGTGTGTGTGTGTGTGTGTGTGTGTGTCTTATTTGTGCATGTCTGTGCTGGTGCTTGTGAGTGGGGATGTGTTGGTTCCAGAGAGCGAGCAAGAGAAACAGAGCAGGAGAGAGACAGACAGAGATGGACAAAGATAGAGAGACCAAAAGCGCGAGTCTGGGGTGGACATTTAGCGCCGATAGCAGAGCAGCCAAATCCAGGGAACAGATTTTGTGCATCTGGTTCTCTGAATGTCTCCTGGTCACCAAACTACACGAGCTTCCTGTTTTCACCTAATCCTGTCAAAAGAGTTTGACAAATAATACATTTCAGCTACATTAGAAATGAGACATTTGCAATAAGTTTCCCCTAACGAGTTTATGTGGTTGAAACATGTTTAAATCCTTAACCGTAAAAGCCCTCCGAGGAAACATTTACACAAATCTTTTAAAAATCCTTCTGATAATATCTCACGAGCTACATTAATCTAACTTATATTCAGTACATAGTAGCAGAGGGGGAAACTCTATGAAAAGAGAAATAATTTGATTTGCAGTTTCAATGTATTTTGTTAGGCTTCCTGTAGACACGTTTTCGACTTTAGCAACATATGCATTGACGACGCAGACCGTCCTCAGTGCATGGGTGTCAAGAGGAAAATCAGTACCTTTACATGAACTAGTGGGGAGGTCTGACTTTTCTGCAGGACCCTTCTTTCTGTGAGGAGTGCAGTATGTCAATGAATTTCCACGCTTGAATCCTTTCTTTACTTTCTTCGTCCCTGAGCCAGAGGAGCAGATCATATTGCCGTGGTAGGCGAGAGGCCTGCTTGAACAACCTCGGCACACGCATGCCACTGACAAAGTGGGCGCGCACGGATCAGATTCGTATCGTCTCCCATTCCAAAACAAACGGCCGCCTGACGTATGAAGGCGAGGAGGGGGTTGGTAGAAGGTAGGGCGAGGAGGAGCTCCCGGCCCATATATCCAAGGGTGGCCGAAATGGGAAATAATACCGTGTTCGGCTTTCAGATGTACGGGAAATAAGTCCGTGTCGCCTTCTTGAAACAGAATCAGGTGCGTATGGTCACCTACTCTCCGACAAACTAAGAGGGGAAATATATGGAAACGTGACATTTGTTTCAGCAACACCCGGAAAAGCTGCACATTCGCAGGTGGAGAGGGAGTCGGCAGTGCAAATCCAGGTGTTACTTTGTCATTGCTCTGATGGTGCACTATAGACTCCATCATTAAAGCAGCGGCTGAGCCCAGCGTTTTTATGGACGCATTAGCCCATCTTTATGTCCCCATAAAGATTGAGCAAACGGTCTAAGACTGCCGGACGATCTACGGCGGCAGACCTTTGTGCTAGCATAACTGCGCCGCTACGGTCCGGCCAAGGCATCTCCATACTGAGCTCTCGGAGTATTTGCAAGATCCACCACTTCCTTGGAGCGCAGCTAAAATGTTTTCTGCCCACAAAGAAAAGATATAGACCCAAAATTGCTGAACGAGGAGGGCTTTTGGTAGAAAGACAGAGCTGTGGCCGGGGGAAGTGGTGGGTACTGAATGAACCTCCAATACAGGCTCCTCTTTCAGTCCTCCAAACAATCAGCTTGTCAAAGTCCAGTAAGACTATATCCTATAAAACTACATCCATATGTGGAGCAAAAAAAAAGGCAAGCTATCAGGGCTGGACTGAGGGTTGGTTTATTAAATTTCCACTGGACTAAAACCGACAAAAAAGAGAGGAAAAGAGAGGGGAAGAGCGAGCCTGGCCAGTTTACCCCTAGCTGTGAGATGGGTTACTCTACCTCTCTTGACGACATAAACAGAAAACGAACCTAAATTTTAGGAAACTCCGAAAGCAATCCCACCTGACAAAAAAAATAAATAATGAAAACACAGTCAATTTGAACCAGTGCCTAAAAATTCAACTGTTTTTCCTTCCCTAATCCAGTAAGACACAACATGGCGCTGCTATGACTTCACCCCCCTGCAGTATTACTTCCTAGCAGGAAAAGAAGTCAATTTCATGGTTTCCAAGGAAAACACACATGTGCTGACAGACCATTGGTCAGCCAGCGGGAACAATGTGGTGTGCATCAATCTCACACTGACCTGTGCAATTCTGTTGACAAAGCAAATACTGATAACAATGGGGCAAGTAGCAGCCATGACATAAATTGCCTCAAATTGTAAACATAAGTAAAATAAAGAAAGTTCAAGTAGCGCTGGTACTTGGTAGAGTCTCCATGGTGTATTTCTGAGCGTCCATAAGTGTGTGAGTGAGCGAGAAAGAGAGATGATACCGATTCTCCCACACTCTGCAACACATTGCAGCTGATATGAATTTTTCAGCAGACTAATTAAAGGCTGTGTCACTGAGTCAAGTGGCTTCCCGGGGCCCCTTATGTGTTTCAATGTAAAGCAAACTTAACTCGATCCTTTCCTCTTCAGTGAAATTTCTCCCTGGGCTCGTCTACAGAGTTGCAGTGAAACAATATTAAGTTCATGTGGCTACAATATGGCCCTATTTAAAATACTCGCTGTGCTGCGGTATCCAGCCTCGTGGACCGTGACCACTTTTCTTTTTGCGTTCTGCACAACGAAGGCATGCTGTGAATTCCCAGGCCGAGCGAACGTTACCACTCGACTGTGCCGGTCCCACCCTTCACCCCCTCCCGCCCCATCCTGTTCGGTCTGCCTCCCCGCTTGCCTGCCTACCGGTTGGGAATTGGGGAAATTCCTCAGCCCCGTTAAATGGCTTCTGATATGCACGGGAAAAGCTTAGATTCTTTGTCAGCTGTGAAACTCTAGATGCTGGGAAATGGGCTTCACCTTCCAGTCATCTCCACTGCTGTGGAAAGGGGGGGAACTGAAAGATTTGCTGCAGTGCACGGCAGCTTTCTCCCCCTCCAGACAGGGAGGAAATATGAAGCTGAGGACCAAAGCTTGAGCAGGGTGAGCTACAATAAGTTAAAAGAGGGAGAGAGAGAGAGACATATACACACAAACACAAATGTAAGTGCTTTATATAAAACAGGTTTCATATTCCGTATCTCAGAGACTCCAGTAACCAAAAGCACTGGGGCCACGGCCTGGGAACAATCTCGAGTTCCTGTTCTTAACTGGCCGTGATAGCCGTGGCCTATATCATGAATGCAGAACCATATCAGAGCCACTAACCCTTCGTACTGAGTTAAAATAGACTTTAGCTGTGCACACACACCGACGCAGAAAGCTTAGTGAATGAGACTTTGCCTGTTTAACAATGGTAAACAAAGAGAGAAGGACTGAGAAACATTTAAAACCCTTCATCAGTAGCATTTGCAGGGAAAAGATCTTCTCAAGGCCACAAACTAAGCATTCACTTATTGAAATACCACTCTGATGTTGTGTTCATGCCATTCAGCCAACACTCTTATCCAGAGTGCCTTGTGGTTAAATGAGGGAGAGGGTAAAGTGTCGTACTCAGGGGCACTTTAACAGGAAATAGACTGGTGGGACTGAACCTGAGGTCTCCAAATTCATGACGGTCTCTTCCAGCTACCCCGACATCTTTATTTTTTCCTCTAATGTACAATAGTTATTTGCCCCTGGGATGTGCATCCTGATCTATCGAATGAATGTGCCATGCTAAACAAAGGAACTTCTCCGTCAAAGCTTTCAGAAGACGTCCTCCATGTTGCAGCCTCCTGGCAATTTCTCAGGAGATTTACCAGGGCCAGACATTTGTTGATATTCCGCTTTGAAAACCGAGCCAATGGCTTCATACCTATCTTTTATGAGTGGAGTATCTCTAAAGATATATCTCAACTTCCCTAGTGGAGGGCAACCTTGCTGTTTAAGATAACCCTTATCTAATATAGGTCACGTTTGAAAAGAGGCTGGCCCAGAGTCTACAACACACACACTACTGACCTGCCTTTTTTAAGTTGTCTGTCCAGTGGCGTCTCTGGAATGGAAAGCCTGGTGGGGCACAATAAACTCTGTATGGACAGCATCCGACTCGTCAGTGAAACTACACACAAACCTACTTGCTCAATGAATCTAAACACAAACTCACCGAATCAAGGTCAAGTCAATTTTATTTGTATAGCCCAATATCACAAATTACAAGTTTGCCTCAAGGGGCTTTAAGACAACACAACATCCTGTCCTTAGACCCTCGCATCGCAAGAGTCACTGAATGAAATCACAAATGCCCCATTAATGTAATACGGTGCAGGAGTTAGCGGAAGTGGAGACAGGAATATGAGTGACATCATCAATAATGGCATTTGATCTCACACAACTGGTATATTACCTTATTATACAGCATTGAATTACAAATCCAAAGTTATCAAGCAGTAAGAAAATCACTTTATTCAACGTTGTATTCTTACAACGAATTGGATTCTTATAACGAATTTATTCTCTGCATTTAACCCATCCTATTGTGTAGGAGCAGTGGGCAGCTGTAGCACCCGAGACCAACTCCAGTTCTTCTATCCATTGCCTTAGTCAGGGACACAGACAGGAATATAAACCCTGGGCGCTCCGGTAGCATAGCAGACTATTCTGTTGCTTACCAACACGGGGATCGCCGGTTCGAATCCCCGTGTTACCTCCGGCTTGGTTGGGTGTCCCTGCAGACACAATTGGCCATGTCTGCAGGTGGGAAGCCGGATGTGGGTATGTGTCCTGGTCGCTGCACTAGTGCTTCTCTGGTCGGTTGGGGCGCCTGTTCGGGGGGGAGGGGGAACTGGGGGGAATAGCGTGATCCTCCCACACGCTATGTCCCCCCGGTGAAACTCGTCACTATCAGGTGAAAAGAAGTGGCTTGCGACTCCACATTATCAAAGGAGGCATGTGGTAGTCTGCAACCCTCCCCGAATCAGCAGAGGGGGTAGAGCAGTGACCCGGACGGCTCGGAAGAATGGGGCAATTGGCCGGATACAATTGCAGAGAAAAAGGGGGGAAATTAAAAAAATGTGAAAAAGAAAAAAGGAGTATTAACCCTAACATGCATGTCTTTTTGATGGTTGGAGGAAACCGGAGCACCTGGAGGAAAGCCACGCAGACATGGGGAGAACATGCAAACTCCACACAGAAAGGATCTGGTACGGCCCGGGGTTCGAACCCAGGACCTTCTTGCTGTTAAGCAACAGTGCTAACCATTGGGTCACCGGGCCACCCCGGTATACGATCATTGTGGTCTCCAACTGTAATAACACATCGAAAGCAACATTTCAGAGCAGGGAAACCCATTGCTCTCCGGGCCTTAACCTAGAGCCAAAATAACACGCCTTGTAATAATGCAAAATAGACTCACCAGTGACGTTCACTGCTTGAAAAGAAAAGAAGCAGGATGATCTTTCATGTAGGGAAACTTTTCAGTAACTTTTCTGTTGAAGTCCTCAAATTCATGAATGAATGAATTTTCAGTTGACAGCCTAGCAAGTGCATTTAACCTCCGTTGCCCCATGTTGTTGCATGTAAATGTGTTAACCCTTTTCAATGTTGAAGTTTCTCTCTGACTCAGCAGTGGTCATCTGCATAGTAATTAGGATTTTAAGCAGTGACACTGTATTAGATGAGGCATCCTGAAGGGTTTTTTTTTCATAATGAATTAATTGAAGCAAACTGTATTTCCTGCATGCAACTCAGAGTGATTGTACAGCGACTTCAGCCCAGTTTCTAGCTTGACTTTATTTGCTATTGGCCAAATTTTGATTGCACATTCAAGTTCGGCACTGGAAAACGATTTGATAAACTTGCTGAGGAGTACAGTCGACAAGTTATGCTGCAATAAGGTGGTCACTTTGGCTTCGTTTAGTTCCAGTGTCTTCTCTCTCCTGAGCTATGACCAGGGCTCGAAATTAACTTTTTTTCTCAGTGTCCCACAACTGTCCCGAATTCTACTTTGTATTGTCCCGGATATAACCAACAGTGTCCCAAATTTTAATTCTTGTCGCCCCCTCAATTATGCAGAATACATATAATTTTATCCTTTTTTGTCACTTAATCATCACACCATGGACTCTGGTCCACCATATAAGTTTAAAATACTTATTCTATTATTAAACATATGAATATTAGTTTCGGGAGTTTCGGTAGTCGGCAGTCGTTTCGGGAGTCAGCAGTCATTTCGGGAGTCGGCAGTATTGGGGCTTGCATCAGGGGGCTGTTTATTCAACCACCTCAGCATTTCTTTCTTCTTCTTCTTTTAACCGTCGTTGATGATGGTCTATCGCTCTGGCTCTATGAATGCTGCATTGGCGCGAGTCAGGCAGCAGCCACTGGCAGAGTGGATGACATAGAATGCATTCTATGATTTGCACGAACAGGTGATTGACTGCCCTATCATGAGGTGCCGCAAGAACGTAAGCCTTCTGTAGTTTCGCCGTTCACACGTTTTTATTAAATTATTCTAACAACAAAGTAACGTCTAGATACTCATAGTTTACTTTGACATTTTTTTTCACTGTCCCGGAATTGTCCCAGACAAAATATATTTGTGTCCCAGTAGGATTTTTTATGGTCCCCGGGACATCGGGACATCATTAATTTCGAGCCCTGGCTATGACATTCACTCTCTCTCTTAGTCGACCTTTGCTGCTTTTGAAGTTTTCCATTGCATGGTTAACTGTGCTGCATCTGCATCTCTTTTTTGCAGTATGCTATACCGAATGTCAACTTCTGGCATCAGCTTGTAGAACAACTGCAAAAACTGTAGACATTTCTAAGCCTCCAGATTAATGGAGAGACCATAGGTTTCATGTATGGTAACACTGTCCCATCCAGGTTCTGTTCATATCTTATCTAGACAGCCTTTGATATCCACATGGTTCTCCCAAACATAATTCGCTGATGTGATTTGGAAATTTCACTGAGTGGCAGGAGGCCTTGGGATGTGCCGATCTGAAGTCTCAGCTAATACGGCCGTTCTATTGGGTGAATTGGACAAAAAAACTGGCGAAAGCAGATAAATCTACAAAGAACACTTTCAAATCAGATATTCTTGCTGAGCACTCCTGCTGCAGACTGAGGTAAACTCCTTCATCAGTGTCTGAACCCCACTGATGCACCCACATCACTGTTGTAGGTTTACATGATTAATCTATCCATAAGAACTAATGGCTCGAGGGTGTCTTTTATAGAATTACCAAGACCAGAAGCTGTTTTCTTCCTCACCTCACTGAATCGCCATAAACTCTCTTTCACCGTCATTCCAGTCATGTAGTGTAGCACGATTACCATCTGCGATTGGCAGGACACGTCAGTTGTCTCGTCCATTTGAACAGTAACAAAAGAAGCCTCAGGAGTCAGAAACACTTTATCACTTCACCTCATGCACTTGCGCACATGAAATTAAACAAAATGTCTCTTGACACCCGCTTGGCAGCCTCCTCCTGGTACACACTGAACATGCACTCTAAAAGTCCCTTTTGAATAGTGGCTGAGGTGCCTTTGAATTAGGGCAGTGAATCATAATGTCGTCTAAGTCTAGACTCCCTCTCACACATTGTCTCCGAAATACTCTTAAAAATGCCTGGGTTCAGTGAGGCTGAGGAGTCATCATGGCCTCACAAAGCAGTTTCGTATTTGCCACAGCCACAAAGTTTAAGGCATGTTATTATTCTACTAAGAACATACCTGTTGTCTTCTGTTTGCTTATTGTGGAGCTCAATAGCATGTTTGTGAGCGGCATCAATTTGAGCTGCGATATTAACCCTTCCGAGCAAGACTAATCCAACAGCACTGTCAACATGCGAATCATTGCTTTTGTCTTTATCCAGTTGTTCTGAATCCTGTTCTCGAATCCTTTTGTGGTCCAAGTAGCGTCAATCCCAAAGAGCAGGCAAGGAAAGCAGAGGAGGGATTTTTTTTAGCTGCACTCACAGTTAGCCATGTTTTTCTCTTGAACCACTCTGGACTGAAGGAGGGGTTTTTGTCTTTTCCAGACTGAATGATGTTGAAATCCTCTGGCTGGTGTGGTCTCAAGTGTTTAACCTCTAATTTTTGCTCTAATGGCAAGGTACTGAATTGAAATTTTATTAAATTGTCGACTTGATTCATTATATTGCCTTGCTTTTAGTAGTGGCTAACATAACGGTGATGGCTAACAGAGGGAAAACGGCTAGACCGGTAGTCAGCTTCATACCATACTTATCCCATGGAAAGCCTTAGCACTTTGACACATACTTCGTCTCTCAAAAAAAGTCTCAGTGACTCGCCTCCGTTCGCTCACTCATAATATGATAACATGAAACAAATCCAATTTTCATCTCCGAGTAGTTCAGACCCTTGCACTCAATGTGTGCAAAATTATAATTTGTCTGTTCGCCCTGGGATGGAAGACTTCAACTTCTCTGTCCTTCACCAGCATATTATTAATACTTATTAGGCATACTTTTAGCCCACAGGTGCAGGGGTGTAGATATATGGGACTGTAACCTTTTTTCTCTGCAGGAGCAGGAAATTAATAGTTGTGCTCCTAGCTTGGCAGGTATCATCTAAGGGGCAACAGTGCAAATTCAAGAGGGAACATAGTGTGGATACTGCAGTCACTTTAGTCCTATTCAGTCACTCTCACCTCCCTGGATTGTCATACCACATCTATACTGACTCGTTCCAGAAAGTTAAATCAATTCATCTGGACACAAAGTTAAGTGGGAGAAATGTTTAATGGTAGGATTGGGGAATAGCTGCAATCATAGCATTGTAAGATAATGACATGTATGTTCCCTCTTCACATATATGGCCCTTTTTGACTCTTCGTTTGTGCACAAACAGAGCAATATAGTGTATGCTTTTAAGCGCCGGGGGGATTGCTGTGACTTGTACACCAGGGAAACCAAAAATACTTTGGCGAATCAGATGGCGCAACACAGAAGAGCGACTTCGTCAGGCCAGGACTCCGCAGTCTACACCCATCTACAGGCCAGTGGCCACTCTTTCAAGGGTGAGGATGTGCACATCATTGATGGGGAGGAACGCTGGTTTGAATGGGGAGTCAAAGAGGCCATCTATGTGAAGAGGGAACAACCATCCCTGGGGTGGGGGGTGGCTAAGAGTACATCTATCTCCATCTTACAATGCTGTGATTGCAAACATTCTCCAATTTTCTGTGAATAGTGCACGTGGCCATTGTAATTCTGATTAACGGTGACGACAATTTGCATGTAAAACTGATCGTTGGTTTCGGTCGTTATGCCACTGTATTGGTTATAAGGGTGAGGGTACCTGCAGTCAGCTGAGACAGACGAAGTCACTTAGATGAGTGATGAAACGTTTCTCTCTCTCTAAACTTTGTATCCAGATGAACTGATTCAACTTTCCTGGATTTCCTTACCTGGATTACTGAGCATGCACCAAGACATACTGACTCTTTCTTTCTTTCTGTGAATAAGTGTGTGAGCAACGAGTGCTTGCATGTGTGCGTGTGCTTGTGTATGTTTGAGAATGAGCACACACACGGTATGAATGTGTGTGTGAGTTTAACCATGCCGTATTATCACCAACTCATCTCCGCCTGGCCATCACATATTACATCCCGCCCCAAACACGCAACACACAGACACCGATCCAGGACGCACTCACTGTCTCTTTTTAACACTCTTTGAACTGCCTCCCATTCTCTCTCCACCACAGCCAGCTGCACCACCCTGGACATTACCGCTGGCATTTGGCACCTACTCTCGCTATTATTAGTCTGTTTCTCTATTTTTATTCAACCTCACACCTGCCATGCAGCTCTCTATATAGCCTTGTTAATTTAATTTCTCGCTGCGCACTGTTGCATTGTCTAATGCTGCTTTGTAATTATTTTGCCATGGTAAACTTGATATACTACTCTTTTATATATAGAATTTATCCATCCATTATCCAAACCGCTAATGTTTCCACATTTTCATAAAGATAAAAATCTGAATATTTCATATATAGGTGCACTTACAGATTTTGAATATGTAGATCGCTGTATGTTTGATTTGAATTCTTCTGCATACTCTGTACACAGATACTGATATACATACTTGCATGTCCCATGTGAGCAGCTTGCTCAGTGAAATTCCTCACGTGTGAAATGTCACAAATAAAAACAGATTCAGATTTTGTTCTGAGCAAGTGCACGTGGATATGGATGTGTCTGCCCTAACGTGTTTTTGGCTATCCGTGTGTTTGAGTCCCCTGGGTTTCTGTGTGACGTAAGGGCCCTAGCTTGCCAGCTTACGGCCCAAAACCGGGCCCAAATTGGGAGATGCTGAGTGGCATTTTCTGCTCTGATCTGTTCAGCTGCTGTCAGCGTCCAATAGAAAGACATTCCTGGTGAGAAGCTGGGGAGGAGGAATGCCGAGAAGGGCTGCCAAGACCTACTGTAGAGGAAGACCAAAAACAGGCTTCTATTTATCTCATGTCCTAATACCAGCCAGCTGAGAGGGCAGGATGGATAGATAGACGGATTGCATGAATGATGGGAGTCCATGCATGTATGTATAGATGGATAAATAGATTCAAGGTTGGATAGATAGACGGATGACAGACGGATAGAGATATTTTTAATGCAGCATTACTAAATAAATATAGCCAGCAGGATTCAACAATGGTAAAAACTTCAAAATCTTCATAGGGCTCCCAGATGAGAGCTATCATGCCGTTGGTTACATACGTAAACCTATTCTGTGCACACACAAACCTGTTCCACAGACAGGCAAACTTGTTCAGTACAGTACAGTACAGTACAGTACAATGCCGTAAGCACTATATATACATATATATATAAAAGAACCTCACACACATATGGAAACATACATTCAGTTTTTATCATGGGTTGCTCCATGTTTATGCGCGCACACAAACACACAATGTATGTGTGTATACATGGACACAGATACCTGGCCCGTTTTCTTTCTCTCTCTAACTTACTCACACGTACACCAACTTCCTTCTTCACCTCACTGGCGGTCAGTGTATTGAGCCGCTACTCTGGGGGGCAAAATGATGAATACAGTCTTTTATTCACTATTCTTGCACAAACACAGGTGCTGCCCTGGGATATGTCATAGGGAGAGAGAGAGAGAGAGGGTGTATGTGTGTGTGTGTGTGTGTGTGTGTGTGCGCATGTGAACACACAGTGAAAAACTGGGTGAATGAGCAGGCCAACTCTCTACATGACAAATACAGTACATTACCTCTCAGCATCATCTTATCTGAGCGCCACATGCAGCCAGAGACAGTGCGCTCTCTGCACTGCTAACAATGCGCATGCTCATCTGGGTAGCGTGGCAGTCTACTCTGTTGCCTACCAACACAGGGATTGCCGCTTTGAATCCCCGTGTTAACTCCGGCTCGGTCGGGTGTCCCTACAGACACAATTGGCCGTGTCTGTGGGCGGGAAGCCGGATGTGGGTATGTATCCTGCTTGCTGCACTAGCGCCTCCTCTGGTCGATCTGGGCACCTGTTTGGGGGGGAGGGGGAACTGGGGGGAATAGCGTGATCCTCCCACGCGCTACGTCTCCCTGGGGAAACTCCTCACTGTCAGGTGAAAAGAAGCGGCTGGTGACTCCCCATGTATCGGAGGAGGCATGTGGTAGTCTGCAGCCCTCCCCGGATCGGCAGAGGGGGTGGAGCAACAAACGGGACAGCTTGGCAAATAGGGTAATTGGCCAAGTACAATTAGGGAGAAAAAGGCTGAAAAAAGAATGAGCCGGCCAACTCTCTACGTGACAAATACAGTACATTACCTCTCAGCGTCATCTTAACTGAGAGGCACATGCAGCTGGATCCAGTGCTCTGCACTGCTAACAATGCACATGCTACTGGAATGTGCTCAGTTTGAACCCCATCACTATAATCAGCCTTTGTATATGTATGTCTTCCATGACGCATTTGCATGCTTCATATTCAAACACTTTGTACTTGAACTACACGGTTGTTTAAAGCGATGTTAAATCCTGGTCATGTACATTACTGTGCTAAATATACAAGTCCTTTTGTACTTCAAGTTCTCCCAGACAGAAATATACAGTGTGGTCTGATGCTACTTCCGAAGCTATGCCCTCGGTCCCTTATTAGCCCCTACACCATTAGCGTGCATATATATTTCCCAACATAAAAGGGGACCGCTTAAGTTTATTAAACTTCCTTTCCCCCAATCCTCATCTTTTAAACAATGGCATGCATGCACATAGCTTGCAGCTCAGGAGGGGGTCAATGTCACCAGTTGATCATGTGCTTCAGACTGAGGCCTAATTCCTCTTATAACAATCAGGTGCAGGGAAATTTCACTTTCAGTCGAGTCCGCTGAGAATTTAAACTGCCATTTTGTCAATACAAATAACAGTATTACCAGGCCCCAAAATGGTGGAACAGACTCTCGTCATTTATCAGGGCTGCAGATTCACTTTTTTCTATGTTGTGATTGTTCTTCGTTGCTCTAAAATGCTCCCCCCCTTTTTTTTCCTCACCAATTGTACTTGGCCAGTTACCCTAACTCTTCCGAGTCGTCCCTGGTCATTGCTCCACTATCTTTGCCGATCCAGGGGGGGCTGCAGACTACCACGTGCCTCCTCCGATACATATGGAGTTGCCAGCCGCTTATTTTCACCTGACAGTGAAGAGTTTTGCCAAGGCGACGTAACACGTAGGAAGATCCCCCCCCCTCCCCGAACAGGCGCCCCGACCAACCAGAGGAGGCGCTAGTGCAGCGACCAGGACACATACCCACATCCAGCTTCCCACCCGCAGACACGGCCAACTGTGTCTGTAGGGACGCCCGACCAAGCCGGAGGCAACACGGGGATTCGAACCGCTGATCCCCGTGTTGGTAGGCAACAGAATAGGCCGCTATGCTACACCCCCACTCTAAAGGCTTTTAAGTTGTCACAAAATCGACTAGCTGCCGGCTCTTTTGTTAGTCAGATAAAACCGTATGCTAAATGAGAAAAGACAGTGTACATTTATTAACTGTCTGTAACTTGTCAAATGAACATGTGGAGCATCCGCTCATCAGTAAAAATTAAAGCGTACGCCGTCACTTTTGGGAAGATTACATTGGCACTTTGAGTTAGATGTTTTTTGAATTTGTTAAGTAACGGAGAAAACCTGCCATAAAAAATAATTTTGTGGAATTGCTGAATTTTCAGTCATGTCCACTTTTGGCAGCCTATATCCTGGCTCAGGAGACTCAGTCCTTGGGTACTTAGTGTCACCGGGTACTTCTCACACACCTCAAACAGTCTGGCTTTCTGTCACGTGTCAGAATAAGGGCATGGATTCTGTCATCTATGCCTTTTAAAAGCTTTTATGCTTCCCCTGGTGTTATATCTCCAGGACAATGTGTGTGTGTGTGTGTGTGTGTTTTTGCATGATGGATAAATTAGCTGTCTAGTTCAAAGTTTAATGTAGTCCAGATTTCGCAGCCACCATTGTGTGCGGAGGTTTGTGTGCCCGTTCGGGGCCATGTGTCTATCACTAGCCTGGGCTTTTGAACTGTACTGTTAGCAGGAAAACCCCCCGATCTCTTCACAACCAGATCATTAACAGCACAACATGAAAGAATTCCCAAGGACCGTGGGGGTCAAAGTTTCCCATACGGCGACGTCACAACATCTTCCCCCGCCACATAAAGAAATACAGAGTTCAACAAACGCGATGAAGAGGAGGCTGGGATTTCATTAGGCTTTGGTTTTCCCTCTTTGACAAGAGAAAAAAAATGCATCTGTATGTCTCATTAAGACAAATAGCTAAGTTTGTTGATGTGATCAAGATGAATTGCGTGTTATGTGTGTGGGCCAGTGCTCAACCCATTGGCCTGTCAAATCCATCAAGCTCTGAGAACAACCCTCATATTAGCGAAGAGTGGTGCTGTCGGAAGGAGAAATTCTTGCCTCTAACATGCCCTGCTTCCATGCCCATTAATAGATATGGCCTTTTCCATGCCTCCAGTTTATGTGTATAGGAAAAAAAAGATGATGACACATCGTATTTGCCCGTCCAGCACCATCTGCCTCTAACTGCTTTCCCAAATCTCTCTTTATCACCTGAGATGAAAGCCAGTCGAGAGGAGAGGTAGAGAAGAAGGAAACAGATGGAGGGAGGAGGGCTTATAGAGGCTGGGGTGGGGGAAAGGGAGGTGAACGATTCTCTCGCTTTGTTGGCTGATCTGTTTCAATCCTCGATGTGCAGCGATTGAATTCCCATCCTAGCCCTTCCTTAAGAGGATTTGGACTCAAGGGAGTCAGCAGGCCGCAGGAGTCTGGTGGGGGTGGGGGGCCCATCGTGGGATGATGGGAGAGATGGTGGTGGGTGGGTGAGAGAAAGAGAGATTGTAAATGAGTAGGAAGAAGAAAGAGACCCAGGACTGGCCCAAAAAGGATAAGTGAGAGCCCTGAGGCGAGGGACCGAGGATGGACTTCTGCTCTCAGCGGAGGCAGCCCTGTTAGCAAGTGTGCTAAGCATCATGTGCTGGCTACATAAAGATATTAAGGAAGCATGATACAGGGGGAAAGGTTAATGAGCAGGGTCACACAAACATCATGCCGACAGAGAGAAAGAAGATAGAAATGGTAGAAGTTCACATCCGAAGTAAGAGGTAAATCGAAGAAGCGGAGGGGTGGAAGGATGGGATGACGTGAAGGGAGAGGCAGGTGGTGATCTCTGATCCCGTTATCTTGGGCTAATCCTGACCAGCACGGAGCGTGTTGTACATGTGCATGTGTGCATGTTCACATGTATGTGTGTGAGTGGGATGGATGTGTGCACGCGTTACAGTTGGCACAGCATTAAGTGGAACACCAGGTCTGTTTACTTCTCAGCCAGCAGCAGGTCACCGTGTTGTCACCTTGCAGTACAGGCTTTTATCCATTGTCAGCTGTGACTGGTCCAATCGATCAAATGTGTAGACAGGCTAAGCCGCAAATTCGAGATTATTCATGTGTGATTGTTTGCATCATACTGAGTGCAGAAACAATGTTTCCTTCCTTAAGGGGACACAAATTGTGTGCATGAGCAATAAATTTGTATTGGCAGTATATCCATATTTGAAGGCTGACCTTGTGGACAAGTTGTGGACTTTTGTAAGATCTGTATTTGTATGTGTAGATCGAAGGACACGTATTAATGCAATATCTGTCCCTTGATGTGGGCCAATATAATGTATATGAGCAGAGGGATAGGAGATTTATGTTTTTTACACGCTTACTTGTTCAAAATGTTGATTTGAATAGGGAGAGAGTGGGTACAGCATTCTTTATAAGAGTCACATTTTTATGTTTCGAGTGTTTGAGTAAAAGACGAAAAAAAAAACACCTATTATGAACACACACACACATATATATATATATATATATATATATATATATATATATATAATAAAAATAATAATAATATAAAATCATAATAGTATAAAAATAATATATATTATAATAAATATAAATATGATAATAATATATAATAAAAAAAACCTTTTATGAGCTTTTTACTGTAGTATAAGCTATATAGTATGTACCCATGATGTTGGTCACTATGCAGACTGTGGTTATCATATTAGCTTCTGTTCAATTGAAAAACTAATTGCCGAGTGTTTCTCATTTGTATATGTTTTTAAATTGGATCAAATAAAAATATTCAAAAGTATACGACAGTATATTCGAAGAAAAAAACTGGAGAAGAGCCGGTGAAAGGGTCAAAACACCAGTCATCGTTTTTATGAGGTCCACATGAACCCAACTTCTTTATTTTCTCCTCAAGTGGCTTTAGCCATTATTTTCATTAATGGGCACTGTCAAACACAGCGTCTTTACTGTTGCATATTCCACTTTCATTTATGTGGTTTAAAATTCATATCGAGAGACTACATCTTTTTATGACAGTAAAAAAGTCACAAATAGAAATAGTTCTTCTGTCTTATGTTAATATGTTAATATGTTAATAACATTTCTCTTCTAGCTAGTTAGCAATGATATATTTGATGTTGCCTGAAACCTTGGGAGTCTCCCCTTTAATTAAAATGACACTGAATATATCAGCAAATCCCAGCTATGCACATCAAGTTATAACAGCTATAGCCATACAGACAGTTTATAGAGGTAAGACTCTTAGAAGACGATAACAGATTTTCTGCAGCCATAATACTGTTTGTATAATGCAAATGTTAGAGGCTTCACATATTTGGAGGACATCATCAATTCCAGGCTGTGGAAAGATAAAAGCTGTGATTATAGCTTTACAGCACATAACCGGGTTTCCGACCATCAGTGCACTGCTATAATTAAAAATGGCTTTATGTACTGTCAGTAATCCAGCCTGACCCACAATGTCTTGCTTATGTAGGAAGGCTGACATAGGCATAGCATAGTTTATCGTAAGTGTCATGTCAGGACATTAAGTTTTTTTGCCGATCCGGGCAGGGCTGCAGACTACCACATGCCTCCTCCGATACATGTGGAGTCACCAGCCACTTCTTTTCACCTGACAGTGAGGAGTTTCACCCTGGGGGATGTAGTGTGTGCGAGGATAACACTATTCCCTCCAGTTCCCCCTCCCCCCTGAACATGCGCCCCAACTGACCAGAGGAGGTGCTAGTGCAGTGACCAGAACACATACCCACATCCGGCTTCCCACCTGCAGACACGGCCAATTGTGTCTGTAGGGATGCCTGACTAAGCCGGAGGTAACACGGGGATTCAAACCGACGAGCCCCGTGTTGGTAGGCAACGGAATAGACTGCTACGCTACCCGGACGCCCTAGCGATGATATTTTGTGCCGTGTTGTGTATGAGAAAAAGGATATCAGTGTGTTCCCTACCATAGCCGTTATACCTGCCCCCTACTCCCCCCATCAACAGTGAAATGTGAAAATAATTTTTTTCCTTGTCAGTAGAAAGGAAAACACATATGTGCAACAAAAGAGGAGAGCTGCAGCAGTTGACAGTGCCGATGTCACACACTTTCTGGTGGTGCTGAGTTGACCGGACCACAGCGAATGACTTATAACACCAACTACTAAATGTAACATGCCAAGTTCAGTATTCATTCTCCCTACAGATTGATTTATATATCACACGGTCAAAAATTACAATGAGCTGAAAGGCGACTCATCGTGGGATGAGACAAATTGTACTTTCGTACCATGTGCTTTTCTGAAAGAACATAATCACCACTGTGAAAGTGATGACTTGCAAGTGAGCTGGAACAAAATGCTGTGGAAAGTTTAACAGTAGCCGAGGTATGGCGACACAACGGAATAAGGAAGCGAGTTAGGCGTAAATTGACGACCCACCCCCACCCCGCCCGCCCTCGGTTGACAACATACCTCAACATACCTACACCTCAAGAAGAAAAGAAATAATTGCACATTGTGCTTCTTGATGCAATGGTATTTAATAGACCAACTAGCCCTAACACTTAACGCTGGTCTGTTAAATACCACTGCATCATTAACTACGTTGTGTGATTATTTCTTTCCCACTATAATTGTTTCCCAGAATGTGCACCTCATCAGAAATTTGCTGTGGGTTGTCTTTTCTTCCAACACCTCACCACCCTCGCCCATTAATGAAGTATTTCTAGGGGTAACAATGGATATTGTTTAGAGAAATATATATGTTTTTTTTTTAGCTTTAATGGGTTTAAAATCTTGGCCGCAGCCTAGAGGTAATCTGCAGGGGTAGGGCTCTCTTTCCATATGCTAGAAGCACTGGACAGCCCAAAGATCCTAAAATAGCCTGACTTTTCCTGGAACAACCGGAGGGAATAAGGACTCAGGGCCCAAGCTATGATTAACTTATAGCAAGCTTTTCTTAACCTTCACGGCCCGTAAGGGAAATTCAGCCTTTGACCCGAGGATCTGGGTTGATGAAGATGAAAGAAGAGGACAGCGAATATCCATTTTACACAACGGCTTTTCCATCTTGTAAGATAGATGGCATGATATCTGTCACCGCAGGGAGGAGAAATGAACATCACAGCAAGCCAAAAGCTTACTCTTAAGTTGGAGCTACACTATGAACAGTTAGCAGCTCCAATTTGGGTTACGCATGACTCATGTAATTGCACATTAATGACGCTGTCTAATTATGTGGGCATGAGCTGAGCTAGCTGTCTGACTCAATGTAGGGTCTATAACCAAATGGATCTTTTATCTGCAGTCTGCATCACTATGAAAACATCAAACTGAAATATCTCCAGACACAATCAAGGGAATGGACTTCAAGTGAATGTTTTAATGCCGGCACACTAAAAAAGCATGTGCTGGAGAATCGAAGGATCCAGCAAAGCGCAGCTGCACTAATACAGGATTTTTTTGAGCCTCACAATGATGTCGAAGTTCGAAGGAGATTAGTTATGTCAGACAAGACTCCTAATAAATTGTTTTCTTGACACGTTTTCTCTGGAAAACATGTCAACAAGGATTTGCAGCATCACTGGATGATCAAGGCCATGTGATGATTTTTGGGTCCTTATAAACATGGCACATATAACGTGTATATTACTACATGTATATATCATACCGCCGTACCTAAGCATATAATAAAATGATCAAACCAGGATTTATGATCAAAAACAGAAACAATGTGTCACAAGTACATATTCCTCATGTGTAGACCTACACATATGTACAGACTGATCTGCTGATTGTGAGAAGGTTTTCAGAGCGTGTGCGCGCACACACACACACACACACACACACACACACACTGCTCTCACATAGTCACATAAATATTTGCGTAGATTAATGGTGTTTGAAAGTCATCTGTGGTACAGTTGGCGAATGCTGAAGATTAGCCTGCTGTGCCCAGAAAGCGACTCAAGACCTCGTACACTGTGGGATCAAACACCGATCGCACACAGAGGAAGTCATTTCCGCGATGCATCTGCATCTGTATCTGTATCTGCATCTGCGTGTGGTGTGTGTCTCTCTCTGTGTATGAGTGATGTCTGACAGACTTCCAAAGTTACATTTGCTAGTTTCCTGTGTTTGTTGAAGCAAACCACTCAACAATGAAGGGGGTAAAAAAAAAGTGTGCATGTTTTACACACGCAATGCAGCTGCCTGATGCTCAGCGCACCGCATTCTCTCTTATCAACCAACAGTGAACCCACATGTAAGCTCACAATCTGACTAAACAGTACATATTGTCGCAGACCATATTCTCCGGGGATTACATTTTGCAATGCAGCAATACAGAGAGGCATATGAAAAGACAGTCATTTATTCAGGCTGCATGTGTTTTTGTTTTTTTTTGATGACTCAAATTGCAGTGAACTATCTGAGGTCACACTTCACTCTTTACAACTGTCTTGCACTTATTATGCCTTAACAATTCCCATTGACTGTGTAGCAGTCATCTTAGCCTGGCGTCTTGGGGAGCTTTTGTGTGACCTATTAAAAAAAGTTCTGTAGCCTCTGGCTTATACTTGGAAAAGATGAGGCAAAATTCTCATTTATGCTCTCTTTCTATGTAAATAATTGAACTCTGGTGACCAAAATAGGCTCTGTACAACCACTGGAGCCTGAGCTACTTTTTCAATTTTAATGACCTTCTGTCAGAAGAAGCCTCACTCCCAGAGACTCTGTATAAGTGTGCTGATTTATCAGGACATAAAACACACTTTTAATAAAAAGAATAAATCCTAACACGGAGCCAAAACCCATAAAAAAACCCAAAAAACTGTGATCCCCTCCTTCAGGCTGAAGACAGTGATCACTGACAAAACTCTTGCAGCTAAAATTGTCTTTTATAGTATGTGCCAAACCCCGGCTCTCTTGCTTGCAAGCACAGGCTTTACCAATTCTTTCCCCGTGCTGTAATTCAGCAAGAATGTGTGGTCTCCGAAGATTGCAGTCTGGCTTTCCTGCAACAACACAAGACAGTGGCCGGCTCGTGCTGTGCCCCCTACACTCTCCAGATCCCACCTCGCCAGGCCTCCGAATGGACACGGTGAGATGAGGATGCAAGGCACAGGACGAGCGTCCTGAGAGGCTCTTTAGACATCAAAAGACAAGTCAAGAGACTGCGTTTTCAAATGCTCACAAAGACCCTTTGAAGCCAATCTGAGAGATCAAGCATCTCCGTGTAGCTGCTGTGTGCATGCAGAAACTTTGAAGGCTGGTCGTCTGAAGTGAAAACAGAAAAAAGATGTGCAACGCCGCTGCGAAAGCTGTGGGGCAGAGGTTGCAGCGGTACGCATATCCCCACATTAAAGAGGAGCCACTATCTCAACCCACCATGCTACAGATGTGCCCCTATTGCTTTTGTACTGTTGTGGTAGACCTTGGAACAAAACGTGTCGAGGAGCCGTGTGGTCACTAGGTCACGCATGGCGAAGCTAAACCGCACTGAACAACAGCGGAGGCGATGACAGCCGGCTATCATCTTCAAAACGGGATCTTCAGACACTCCTCAGGAGGGATTGTGTGTGTTGTGTGATGAAGCACTGATCATGTATGCAGACCTGCCAGTCGCATACAGATGTGGCGAGTCTAAAATATACCAGCTAAGTAGAAAAGGAAAAAGAAAGGTGACAGCTCTTTCTTGCAATGAAAAAAATAAAATAAGAAAAAATCACTCAAAACCAAAAAACAAAAGAAGTCTCTGAACTTCTTGGTTTTGTCACTTGAGAGAACTACAAAATTAGTTCAATAAGCCCATGTCAGAGGAAATCAAACTAAATTCTTTGCCAATATACTAACGATTGACTTATCATCAGACGTATGACCTAAGTGATCACAACACTAATGCTTTCGGCAAATCTGTGCGAGTTCAGCTGAGTTTGTGAATAAAAACCTGGCCACACAGGAAGATCTCTGGGACGGAAGAAAATCACGGCGCGTTAATTTATAACAGTATAAAACATGAAAGAAAAATAATGTGGACAGACAACGGATGAAAGAGGAAATGATTTTTCCCCCCTTTGGGTTTCTTCAAATCCTATTTTTCACAATTGATTTAATAGTAATGGATGTGGAAGGCTATCACTTGAGATCGCCAAAGGCATGAGTCAGTAATACTCCCATCTTCCGAGGCGGTCGACAGGATATTGAACGATCCTTATGGTTTCCACAAGGTCCTTCCTTTTCCTGTTAAATCTTGTATTTTGATAAATCTGAAACCTCCTACCGACGCTGTGTTTCAGAGAGCCAGAAAAGCTCCACTACATGCAGCTTAGGTGCCTGTCAGGGCAGAAACAGATACCCCGCTGGGTGTGCAGAGAGGCCGGCAGGCTGCCATCTCCATCTAAGCCACTGCAGTCAGTCAGTCACCTCATCACTCGATTTAACAAATTATCATCATCAAAGTAATCAGGCTTCGCTCCCTGCATGCCTGCTTCCAATACGCCATGCAAACCGGTTTACCATAGCATGGAAATGCAACGGATTATAAGTAAGTGAAGCAATGACCTTGGCTTAAGGTTACCGTCAAGAGAGAGGAAATTAACATACGAGGAAAAAAAAGAGTAAGAGATTGACTGCAAATATGGGAGTGAAAGAGAGGCTCTTTTTTTTTTTTGATTTCCCCCCCTTTTTTTTCTCCCCACTTCTACTTGGCCAATTACCCCACTCTTCGGAGCCGTCCCAGTCGCTGCTTCACCCCCTCTGCCGATCCGGGGATGGCTACAGACTACCACATGCCTCCTCAGATACATGTAGAGTCGCCAGCTGTTTCTTTTCACCTGACAAGGAGGAGTTTCGCCAGGGGGATGTAGTATGTGGGAGGATCATTCTATTCCCCCCAGTCCCCCCCCCCCCAGAAAAAGGCGCCCCAGCCGACCAGAGGAGGTGCTAGTGCAGCGACCAGGACACATACCCACATCCGGCTTCCCACCCGTAGACATGGCCAATTGTGTCTGTAGGGACGCCCGACTAAGCCGGAGGGCAACACTGGGATTTGAACTGGAGATCCCCATGTTGGTGGGGCAATGGAATAGACCGCTACTCTACCTGAACGCCCCCAATTGTTTTCTATTTTTATTAAGCGTCCCGACCCAGATGCCAGGACAGCCTGCCACCTGTACACGATCAACCGTGCCAAGCTGGTAAAGTGAATTTCCATTAACAAGGTCGAAAGGTAACCCTGGACAATGGCACATGATGACGGACAGCTTCCCCTGTTTGTTTGGAGACATTTCCTTGAAAATACCCTCCGACACCGATGCTCCCCCCAACCGTCAACACAGCCGTGCGCTCACCCTCACAATGAAAGCAGAGAGTCGGGTCCCGTCGATGGTGTTTGCAATTAAAATCAAAATGGATTCCGTCTGACACATTTTCTCACGTCTAAAGCCTCTCTCGGTTGAATAATAAACCCCGTCCGTCTGTGTAATGGAGGACTTACTGCGGGGGCACTGAACACAGTGTGGCTGTCTGCTGAGAGGTTTTACAGTTGGCGTTGAGAACACAGATGGCTGTTAACAGAATGCATTAGTAAAGATTAACGCGCCTGGTAGAATCACTGCATTAATGCCTCTGATCCCGTGAACGACTTTTGTGGAGAGAGCGAGTTTGGGATATTATGGTTTGCACGCTGACCTCAGGCGGAACAATTAATCACGCATAATCGTTGGTGACAATTTTGGTTTCCACGATTAATATTCATATGGAAAATTGGCCTGTCGGTAATATTGAAACATTTCATTTCACTTAGGATGGCAGCTGTTTTTCAACACAGTTTAAACAACGATCTGAGATGACACAAACAATGCACACAGATAAATTTGCTGCACGATTTAACAACACTTTTAATCATGGGCAATAGTTACGAACTCAATATGTTGTCGCACAGCCCTAGTTTGAACTATGGTAAGGGCAGATGATCTGTAGTCTTGCTCTTTTTTCAGTCCAGCTCCTTTTCTTTATTTGGCCCATTTCTCACCGCTGTCAGTTTATTCAACCTTGCAGGGTGAGTCATTGTCTGGGCCGCTTTGATGAGGCAGTCACGGTTTTGGGTCTTCAAACATCGGAGGACTGCCATAACAGTACACAGTAACATCTGGACGCTGGCTTTGGGACATGACATCATGAATCCTCCGAATCAAAATAAGGAAATGAACCAAACCTCATCAAAGTCAGTAGTTAACATTTCCTCTGAAATAAATCCAGAAAAGAAAAATACCACCGGAGACAAGAAAAATATACCCCCCCCCCAGAATATGCATAAGGCAGAACGCTTGCATGGCAAAAAATGAAAAAGGGGATAGTTATAATACAAGTTAGTTACTCAACAGGAGGTGATCAATTTATAAACCATTGCAGACACTAGTGATGCACGATTAATCACAGTTGTAATTGTGATGTCAGCCTGTGCAATTAAATAACCGCAAAAAGCTGCGATTTAAGTAAATAATAAAATGTGCATGAGTGAACGTCTGTTTGTGTGCAGTCTGCATATCTACGCCCATAATTAAGAGATGACCAATCAGTCTCTGTTTAGGCAGTGAAGCGCGTGCAGTCTACAGTCACATGACTATCCGGTGTGCTGTGTGCGGACCAGAAAGAAGGGGAAAAATGGATACTGACGACAACGAGCAGGTTCATGCCGATGAACTGGTGGCAAAAAAACAAAAACCATGACCTCAGTTAGTTGGCAATATTGGGATTCAAGCTGAGATATTGAGCAGAAAGAGGTACTGTGTAAAACTTGCAAAATGAAAGTCGCTACATGTCGCGGCAACACGACAAATTTGTATTATTTATATATGTATAATTTTTCTTATTACATCGTATTCGCAAATCGCAAGATTGTCCACAGTAATAGCAATATGACTTTTTCACCAACTCGTGCAGCACTCGTAGACACTACCCAGCAAATGGGATGGCAGTACAACGACTTCCTGTTTTTGTTACCCATTAGAATGACAATGACAGTTTGTTAATGAATATTCATGATCTGCCGGTTGGGGCCTTTTAATTTAATGCCGTGCACCACCACGACAGCACCGTGTCATTAGGAGGAGAGATGCAGCGTTGGGTTAAATTCACCCATGAATCCCCTCTCGATCTCATCAAGTACCAAGGATACTCGCAGGAATCTTGAGAGATTTCTCATGAAAACACGACTAAATTAAGCGACACCGGGGGAGTATGGTTTGTGGCTGGAGATACACTCTACTTAGGAGGGATGATTTAGACTCTTTAGATCAATCAATCACTGCGTTGAATCAAGATGGAAGAAGTAATGGGAACACCAGACACTGAAAGTACATTTTTCTGCTTGGCAGAGCGCAGTGCAGATTTCAATTAGGTGCCTTTTAGAAACGATAAAACGTGCTCGTAAATATGAGTGAGTGCAGATGTGCTAAATGTGCCATGCCATTTTCCACAGCAATCTTGGGAGTTAAATGGAAAAACTTTGTTGACGTCATGCTTTCATATACTTGCTATTCTCAGATAATGTACAGCTGGAACACATTTGCCTGTCAGATCATTGTCTTTTCAGCAGCACGCTGCCAACGGTAACGACTTCCCAAGTAGCATTCGATTTCACTGCAACGCAAAACTACCAGACCAACAAACCTCCAACTGACCACCTAGAAAATGTTTACCTCAGATTGAGTGCTATGGCGAGCTAGCTAATGTCAGAATTTAAGTTTCAAATGAAAATAATCAGATAATGTGCAGTGTTTGAGAGTCAGTGTGCATATCAGTGTGTGTTCCTGTGTATGCCTTGATGTAAAGAATGCTAGGAATTCCACCTAACAGTATTGCGATAAGGAATTCTTCCCTTACTTGACCAGAGGCATCAAAATAGGGCTTTGACTTCTTTTTGTTGCCATGGCTTGCAACAAACTACAGGTTTCATAACAGCCCGTTTCATAGCAGCATCCTAAACATAACTAAAATGGCCATGATTTAGTTTAATCAGACAGAAATTGAGTTAAAGCCATTTATTTGATGTACAGTAATGGGAAAATGGCCTTTTTGTAGATTTTTAGACATATTGTTGGATATCTGTGTGTGTGTGTGTGTGTGTGTGTGTGTGTGTGTGTGTGTGTGTGTGTGTGTGTGTGTGTGTGTGTGTGTGTGTGACTTCGCCCCTAGCCAAACACTTAACGGTCATTAGCATCTTTAAATAGACCAATCTAGTTGCATCATGTTAACGACATGGGTCCGCCTCGCCTCAGCTCCCTCACCCCGTCAAATTAGACACTTTTCACACCTCACATGGCAAACTAACTACCTGGCTTGGGAACATCCGTATGCCAAAGGAAGGGTAGATTAGTGCTCTCTCCCACTTTGACGAACACACCCCATATTCACTGAAGCCTATGTACTCATAACGGAGGGCAGTGAGTGGGTGGTAATTGCCTGGATCCAGACCTTTGAATCCGGCCACTCCACCTAGTTGACTGATTCTTCTAGTCTGGCATTATGACATGAAACAGCGGTTTCTCGGCTGAAAAAGCGATTAGCCAATGAGAACCTGGGGGGGCTAACGATTAGCCAATCAGCGCCATGAGCAGGGCTAATGCCGTTGTCAAGCTGTGTGCCGTCTTCTCAGTGTCTTCACAATATCGCCCAACATTGTAGTTTGTTTAACTTGGCTCCACTCTTAAAGCCCTGGCAAAACCAGTATGTTTGCATGGCTACGCATCAGTGTCGACTTAAAAAAGACGTTAGATTCAGGCGGATACATTGGCCTCTTGTGATTGGTGTAGGGAAAATCGAACCCCCCCACACACACACACAAACAGAAATTGGTCAGAGTGGAGGCAACGTAAGACTGAAGACGGAAATGGACTGCAACGAGTTGACAATTCTGTCTGATATTAGGCAAGTAAATTAAGAAAGAGAGAAAACAGACATCTCAACTCGAGGTTTTTTCCCCCGTTTCCCTTTGTCACAACCACATAGTGCGCCACCACAATTCCTCCATAAAGTTTCCATTTGCTAAGCTAATTGAGTTAAAGGCAGAGAAAGAATAAAACACAGATGGAACAGACACACTAAGTGAGATAAATATAAAAAGAGAGAGGGAGAGAGAGAGAGACAGAGACAGAGAGACAGAGAAATGTTCCAAGGTTTACTCCAAGCTTCTGTGTTTTAACTTTTCAATGAAGCAGTTCGGACAGTCACGTCCAGAGGGGTCGTGTGATCCACTGATTTGGTCTGTGACTGTCTGCTAGCTAGCTACATACATGGTGGCCATGGCCAGACCTAAACCAGTGCTGCTGCTGTCCCTGGCTTGGCTGTTGCTCACTTCACCCTAATGTGTTTTCCCTATGCCTTGAAGGCAGAGGCGACAGTGTATTTCAAACACGTGGCAAAAAAATGTGCACGCACGCACTCCCCCACATGTACGGGCACATGTCAAGGCACCGAATCATGTACTCACACAAACATGGACGTGTTTATGCACGACACACACAGGCAAGACGCACATAAACCACGGTCAACATAGTTTGGGCATTTGTGAGTCTCGACTAGTGTGTCCAAATCCTTTTCGAAGTAAGAGCTCCTTCACAACAGAGAGAGAGGGGGGAGAGAGAGAGAGAGAGAGAGAGAGAGAGAGAGAGAGAGAGAGAGAGAGATGAGAAGAGGGAAAGGAGAGCAGCCCCCTCGATAAAAAAAAGAAAAAGAACAACACACATACGTCCTGCAGATGTGAGCAAAGTTGAGGCAGGCACTCTTCATTCTTGAGTGCCAGCAAAGCGAAGCAAGGCGCATCATGTCTTAAAAAAAAATCTTTCCCCTCATTCATTCCAGCTGTCTGAGGGGGAATAATAATGCCACTGTTTTCAGGGTAACCCAAGACACAGCGGTAATGACAGTCAGTATCTTGGCAATGGTGCCAGCAAGATGTGGCATAGTTAGTGGGACGGAGGGCGGGGGCGTCAGTGGAGGGATGTGGGGGGGAGAAGAATGAGAGTGAGAAAAACAAAGCGAGAACGACCGGGATGATGAGAATTTCTGTGTCTTGTGTGCATGCCTCTGTCCTTATCTATACCCATGGATGTTTGTGTGCATGTGCCTGTTGACAAAACAGGAGTTCATGCATGAATACAGTGGGAATCAGGGAAAGGAGGGTGTGTGTGTGGGGGGGGGGTGAAAGCTGCTCTGCTTTCCTTGGCCTTGCAGTCCCTCCTGCCTTCTGTGGAGTCCATTAGTGATTGCATAATGCTTGGCAGACAGGGACCAGATGAATGCACCCCCTGAAGGGCCAGCAGCTACTGAGGTGGGTTCTCCGCGCAGTGAGGAATTCGCTGTTACCATGTGTGTCAGCGTTGTACTTAATTAGGGGAAAAAGAGACGAACTAGGAGGTGCCTTTCCATCCACAGACGACACACAAATGGCCGCTCAATTGTATTTTCCGCTGGGGTATTCTAGGTTAATGCAAAATAAAGAGCGTCATTAAATATACAGCAGGAGAAGCAGCAGTAGCGGCTTAGTATTTGGCTTCTATGTGGGAGTATTTAAGTCTTTCTCAGTTTCTTTCTCTTCGGTCTTTTGGTCCTTCACTTGCTCTTTTTCTTTATTAATATGTTGCTTTCCGCCTTTGCTTGCTTGCTTCCTTCCTTCCTTCCTTCCATCCATCCATCCTTCCTACCTATCTTCCTTGCTTTTCCTTTGGTTAAAATGTGAAGTGGGAGAGAGTGAGGGTAAATACTTTGCCCCGCTGCGGCAGACGCACGTTTTACTTATTCATTGTGATATAAATTAAAAATGAAGCACTTAAAGTGAAATATATTGCTTCCATTGTTGGGAGAATGGAAAAGAAAAAAAGTTGTAATGCTTTCATGTTTTTCAAGCTCTGAGAGCCTCACGCCATGCAAGCGGCAAAGAGGGAAAAGCTGCACATTTGGTGCAATAGCCTTGAGGAAGTGTAATACTGAATTAGTCCTAACAATTGGACATAATGTGCCATTCGGATTTGTGCTGCCTTCTTGTCAGTCAACCATATTGGTAATTAAGTTTGGTAGTGCATGTTATCACCGTGTGCTGATTTTGTGTGTGTTGGGGGGGGGGGCACTGCTACTGTCTAGCAAAATGCACCAGGAAGCCACATACTGCCTCAGGTGAGGAACTGGCAGGTGATCAGGGTCAGAAAAAGGTCAGCTCTACTCTTTTGATTTCATTGCTGCCAAATCAGTGGATACAAAACTATCATCCCAGCCAGCAAAAAAAAAGAAAGAAAAGAAAAGAACAAAAACACTCATGCATCACTCTAGATCCTGGATAACACAGCCTTCGGGATATAATAGGCTCCACACCTTTACCCCTCCCTTGAAAATCCATTAAACGCTTTTGTTGCTGAGGGAGGGAATGTGCTTCAAGTTGAAGTCTTGTTTTTGGCTCTTTGGCCTTTTCACCATCTCTGAAGTCCAAAAAGAGAATTAATAAAAGGGATTTTCTCAGGATTAGTGCGTGTTCGATATGAATCTTTCTCCCTGACGACTTGGGAGTAGTTTGTCACAGCGATCCAACCCTTTCTTGCCCTTTCAAGAAAAGAACGAGGGAGTTTTAGCCTTGCATCATTCTCATAAGTTGGGTTGAACAAAAAAATAACCCGTGCAGGGGGGAAAACTCACAGATGTGCGGAATCTCTTTTTTTGTTGGATATTAAAGCTGCAGTACGTAACATTGAACATTCAAACGCAAATCCTTCCGCCTCTCTCTCTCGCTCTTTCTCTGCTGCCTCGTATCACTCCGCTAAGCCCCTCCCACCAAATGACCGCCGCATCGCTCTTCAGCCCCTTACACTCGTGTACGACCAGGAAATGTCAAAGCGAGACTCGTGAAATTCATCATATCGTAGTTGATAATCTATCCATGTAAAATATTAAAAGCATTTTCAGATAATCTCTCAGTTACACCAATGTAACCGGTTATTTTCTTGCCCGGTGCGGAATTCGATACGGGGTGTACTGCACCACAAGGCGACATCACTAACCGCTCGGCTAAAGGGTCAGACCTGTTAGCTAGGGGCTAACGTGTGTTATTACTAGTTTACACTAATATTGTTCATGTGAAGAAGCCATTTCGAGTTGGTCTCATTCATTTTTAGGGTCAAGAGTTACAACCACAAGCGACCGGCGGGGCAGGGCGGACGCGAATTGATCGCGGATACGCGTCTGCGTTTCTAGAACAGCCAATAGGAATTAAAGAAAATTGGATTATTACCTGTGAATATTATTGAGCGTGCATAAAAACAGCCAATAGGAACGCCCTCTCTCTGAAATGACCCGTGATTGGCTAAAATCTTACATCCTGGGCTGGATTTTCTAAAGCCTGAATACAGAGCCAAGACGAGGAGCAGAAGCCTAGTTTTCTCTCAGACCACTTGAATTACAATATACTGAAAGGTCATTATGGAATTTTTGCCCAATGACGCCATTGAAAAAAAACAACAACTACCTACTCCATCTTTAAGACCCTTGAAATTGAAACAACAACACAGACGTTCCAGGGAATTTTCATTCCCTCTTTTCCCCTTCACACTGTTCTTCCACTCTCTCTCTCCCTCTGTCTACCATACCCCCCTCTCTCTCTCCTTTCTCCACACTTGTTTATCTGCCTCTATAGCTGCTTCTCTTATCTATAAATTTTACTCTCGCTCTCTCACTCTCTTTCTCTCCTCCCACTCTCTCTCTCTCGTCCTCCCCTCCCCCCAACACCGCTCTGTTTTTCCCTTGGTCGTCAGAGTAAAACTGGGCTCATTCCACATCCAAGTTCTCTTATGAAGTGAACCCTTTGAGACCGGCATCCGACTGACAACACTCAGAACTCCCCGTAAATCACAGATGTGGAGGGAGGTGAACAACACCCGCGCTTCCCACCAAAACATGACACAAATTACAGACCGCGACATCTGGCAACTGGCGCGCACCAAAACATGCTGGGCCGGGCCAAGCACACAGCCTGGCCTTGCCAAGTCTTCCTCGTCATCCGCAAAGTCCCTGGAAACGGACAACCGGGCAACATCACCAAGCAACAACACACGGAGAACATAAAGGATGCTAAGACTTATCCCCTTGCACAACATTTCGGGACAAGGACGTTCACATTACCGAGATCCTTTTTTTATTTATTTGGGGTTTGATCTTATCAGACATGGGATGGATGGAACAAAACAAAACAATACAATACAATACACCCCCCTGGCTTGGCGATCAAATCTCAGTTTTCCACAGCCAGGAGCCATGATTTGCAGTTTCGCACATAACAGGTTCTTTCTCTGTGCGGTGACAAAAGCCAGCGAGGGTCAGCGAGGAGCCCAGGGCAGGTTATCTCCCACACATGTCACTTGATTGGTATGTCAACACCAGTGCCAGCATTGACAATCAATGCCACGCGTCAAGTTCCATTAAGACAGATTTGCCTTTTTTTTACTCCTGCAGGCCACACGGGGAAAAAGGCAGGCTGGTTATTGATTTAGTGTGTCTCTGTGTGTGTGTTAATGTACTTCTGTTGAGTGTCAAAACCATGCCGATGATGCTGTAACAACTACCGCGGTGGAACAACTGGTAGGAGATGCTGACTAATGGACAATGTGAGTGCAACAAATCCCCCCCCTTTTTGGGGGGGGAATTTTGCATACCGTTGGGAGACCATACCGAGAATGAAAGCTGAAGTTAAACAAAAGGGTTGGTCTCAGGTGTCAATAAGCTGGTGAAATACACCAGAGCCTGGTATCTATAAAAAGCTTGTGCTCTGGGGGTGACCTCACGCAAAACAATGACTCATTAAAACAATGGTGTCTGAATCAGCTAATTGGACAAGTGGTTCTGAGAGGGAGGAGGCACTGCGCCAAGTGACAAGTCACGACCCACATATACATGAGGGGGGGGGGGTTGGAGACCGGAGGACAATATGACAGGCAGCACATTAAAAGTGGCAAGAACTCAACTGGTTTCCAAGTCCACCGCCTCGTGTCAAGGCCAGCAAATTTGCGGGGTAATATGCGCTCCAATAAAGGCCAGGGGCACTGACATGAGCCCGGAGCTTATCAACAACAGAACGAGAACGGGTGGCTGCGAAACAGTTTTATCTCCCTTTTTTTCCTACAAAAGTTTGTAGTGAGAATCCTGCTGCTCCATTACTTGCCACTACAATTGTAAAACGTTCAGCCCGTTGATGAACACTGGGCCGCATGGCTCCACCAATAACCATACGGCCTTAACAGCCCATTTAGTTTAGTGCAAATGAAGGCATTGTGAGTCAACACGCGTTATCGCTCCAAACGTATCCACGTATTAATGAGATGGCCATAAAAAGATAATTACATCACGGCAGTCAAAACATGTTTATCAATGACTGACAGGGCCGTAGGGGCTACACAACGCCATATTCCACGAAACAGCCCCCCCCCGGATAAACCCGTGAAGGTAAAGACCGTCCAGTATAATGGGGCGGCTGTTATAGAGAAGCACATTGACATCTGCAGGTTCTATGTGCAAATTATGAGAAACTTGCCACGTACCCGTCCGTCTATTTTTATTTTATTTATTTATTTTGTACTATCCTCTCCGCTGCACACATCATACAGCCAAATGTGACTTTTGCTGTTGGGGTGAAAAAGGTGCAAATCAGTGTCACTTCCAGCGCGTGTTTGTCCGAATCCAAAATCTTTGTGCGGACACCTCACCAGCGGAAAACCACTCATGCACAGCAACACTTGCGATGACTTAAAAAAAAACAATAACTTGCACAAACCACAATCTGATTCGTTACATCAAACTACTAGATTTCTAACCAAGTGAGAGGGGGGGGCAACAAAAGGACACATCTCTTCTTTTTCTCAGTGGATTCAAACAAGGAGTGAGGGGAGTCCGGCTGCCCCCCCCCCCGAGCACACACTCGTTCCCAACTTACCCTTTCCCCGGAGAGGAGCGCCGTTAAGCCGAGGGTCAAAATTATCCAAATGTTCCTCATTATTCCGTTTTTTCTGTTGTTTCGTTAACGCGCGGATGCGGGGAAAATGTCCAAGCTTTCCTGTTGTTGTTGTTGTTGTTTTTCTTTCTCCTTTCTCTCTCTCTCTCTCCTCCGGTTGCTATCCTGTTCACGGCTCCTCTCCCTCGCCTTGCAGCCCCCTCACTCCCAACTCCCAACTCCTGCTGGTTCTCACTCAGGAGCGGAGTCCCACCGGATACGTGTTGCGTTCACTTATTCCTCCGCGCGCACTTTTTTTTCCTTCCCACCCCCCCCCCCACCACCACCGCCACCCTTTTACGAATATGCAGGGGTTTTTTTACATTAAAGTAACCCTGTCTCTCCCTCGCTGCCCCTCTCACGCTTAAGTTGGGTCACTTTGGGAAACGTGGCAATGTCACGGACCCCAGGCTCGCTTGGAGACGACTGTGAAAGGGAACGAGACACAACGCTCCGTTATCGCGCTCTATTCGGCCATGTCACGCTTCGTCCAACACGGAGACTGCTGCAATGCTCCTCAGCGAGAGAGGGGGGAGGAGGAGGAGGAGGAGGAGGGGGGGGGCTGAGCAAAGTGAGTGACAGCTAGATCAGAGGCGCCTATCTCTCTAGGCTTTGTTTTCGTGTGTCCGTTACATCAGTTTGACCAAAGGACTCGTGAATAACTGTGGGCGCAGTCTCCCCCTACTGGCGTAACTTATAATAAACCTTTTAATCAAAAGACTCAAGCAAGTATGTAATGGAAACGTCATCATCGTCCAGTAAATCGTCCTTAGAAATTAGTCCGGGTGTGCATTTTGCAACTTCATGCTGCTACATTCAATAAGTTTTATTTTTGAGAGGTAATAGTGTAATTATTCTAATGAGAAACTGTGATTTTTTTTCTTTTCCAAGTCAGCTTTAAATCTGCCAGAATGTACCCCTAAGTAACCCTCTCATTAAAAAAAAAAACCCCACAATGCCAGAGAAGCCGTGGAATAATAGAAAATAACTCTTTCCCAAAACTTTTGGAAAAGCTAATATAATCCTATTCAATAAAAGTCTAGCCTTTGTGCTCAGTAAAACCACCAAGCTTTATGAAACAACTTCTCTCCTAATCACAAGCACGGAAGAAGAAGAAAAAAAAGGCGTCACTTCTGACTCAGACAAAATCCCTTGGTTGCCATTGTGGAATATAGATTGTAATTACAGGCATGGATGGTTCCTCTCACAACAGGTGACATGCTTCAAATGCACAAACTCTTTCTCAGAAAGCAATGCCACAAATACAGAGATGACCTCAAAAAGTGGTGGCGAGGAGAGAGGTGGACATACTGTGGATCTCAAACTCCTAGATGGTTAAAATGCATGTGTTTTCTGTACAAACCAGTGAGAGATGGGTGTACACTTTAAAAAAAAAGACCTTTGACAGCACAATTGTATTGAGCCACATGATGTCTTAGCATTGCAGCGAGGATGCTTGCTTTTTCATAAATGTGCCAAAGGGCTAGCATATTTCAGTGTGGCCAGGATTATGGCAATGCGCTTTCAAAACCGATTGCGTAACATATTTTTGATCATCCCTGTGAGAGCCTCCTCACCATGACATAGCTAAGCCAATTAACTTTTTAATGCTCAGAGGAGAGGTGAAGTGAGTCACGGCTGATTGAGAAACTAATACTGTCCAATGATGCTGCTGCTGCTGCTGCTGCTGCTGCTGCTGGATGAAAAGAAAAAACTTCCCCAAAATTAAACTTTTCAACACAAAGAAAGATAGCCTCAAACATCAAATACTGATACTGGTGACCATCAGCCAGTTTCAATAAGGAATCTTAAACGCATGAATTTTACGACGCGTGATGCAAGGCTCCACTTACATACGCAAATGAAAATGTGCAATATGGTCAATGCAAAAAGAAAATCGACGGTTGCATTCTTGCAACTGGTCAGCTCGAGTTCTGCTTCAACAGTATTATTTTACAGTGAGACAAAGCGCTGTCGCCATGAGATCACTATGAAACGACCGTAAAACCAAACTGTGTTTTACAACTCCAGCTTTGTCAAGGTAGCACAACATTAATAAGGTGGCAGTTAGCATGCTGAAGCAATATGCTGCTATATAGGCTGATAACAGCTGATAAGGGCGCTGTATAAGTCTTTTCCCACTGACAAGTCTTTCGTATCACCTCAGACTGCATGAAAGGAAACACTCAGCGTGCAAGTTCGGTTACTCGGATATTACGCAACTTTAGATACACAGAGGTCAAACATTGCTTAAAAGGAGCTCTTTATGATCGCGAATCACAGTTAGGATAAGCCTTTCCCTGGAGTTCCCACTAGCTGTCCTAAATGATTATACATGCAGAGTTATTGACTGCTGCTCCATCTGCCAGGGCACCGTTGAGTGCGGGGCGAAGGAGGAAGGGTTGCAGGGCAGGTTTGAATCTGTCAGTATTTGACTCCAGCCTTCTGCTGTTACATGTACTGCATCGCCAGTAGAGAGAGAGGAAAAGGAAGGACAGAAACATGAACAAACCAGTGTGTGTGGGGGGGGGGATAAAAAGGGGAAAGAAGGTGAATGTGGTGCAGTGAGAGGTCCCATTTGTTATGTCTTAAACTTCCTACCTTCCAAAAAAAAAATAAAAAATCAGCCTCAGTGGTCTGAGTAGTACTTCAACATAAACTATTTCAAACACCGATAAAGGCCAGCAAGGCCTAGACAAAGGCAAAGGCTTGTATTCCTGTGAAATATTTCAGATATTCTGGGGAGGGGGAGCCGGTTGTGAGTTGCAATGCAGGCCTTCTCCTCTTCCTCCTCCTCCTCCTCCTCCTCAGAGGGCTTAGCTCTATGCCGGGCGTCCTGGATTACACAGCCAATTAGGGCGAAGGCAAAGCCCCTTCTGCCACCAAGTGTGTGTGTGTTTGTGTGTGTGTGTGTGTTTGGCACTGCTGCACTTACTGGTGTTTCTCAGTCTGCTGAGAGGCAGCATAAGGACAAAGACTGACTTGGCAGTGTAAATGGGAGCCTTCATTGGTGCTAAGTAGAACACGTGAACTCTGGTCAGCATGGCACATGATTTCTGCGTGGACTGTGCGTGTGTTGCTTTCGCAAATATAACTCAGAGAATCAGACATGCGATTAACTCGACCCCCTTAATTCTAATGTTTAAAATCCATTTCATCCATGCAGACTATAGAGCGTGTATAATCCCTCCGAGTTATTAGGGATTTTATATTTTCATGCAACAGTACCACCAGCTGGTAAATAATAAACTGATGTGTTAAAACTCAAATCTCTGTGGGTGTTTGCAATGATATAGTTCAAGGAAGGTGCGTCTGAGGAACATACGTATGAGGAAAGATGCATGATGCTATTGAAAACCAACCTCTAACTTCTCTCTAGGTTGACCTTGTACTGATTTGGTATCTTTATTTATCTACAATCAGTCTTTCTGAAGCAAGTGGAAACACATGGTCATGCAATAGCATGCACAAGTACAAATACACACACAAACGGGAATATGTAAACACATGGGGTCATTTGGTATCTGAGGACACTGCCTTAGTGGTTGCTCTGCAGATCCCAGTGTCCACACGGCTGCCATGTCTGTCAACAGCTGTTGACTTTGGTCTCGTAAAGGACACCGTGCTGCCTCTGACATGGATGCTGGAGTCATAATTTCTGTCCTCGCCATCATTATTTTCACTGTCCTCATCCCAGTCCTTTTTCTTCTCTCTCAGGCGTGTCAGGGTAGTGGCGCTGAACAGTCTCAGTGACTTGCCAAGAATGCCAAATCTGGTCACATTGAAAACACCAACACACAAACATAAACACACTTTTGAGGAGAGAGACGTCACGGTCCATCAACCAATCAACTCATTCAGCTGATTAAGGGAAAGGGACATGCACATTGCAGGTATATGTATTTTGATAGGTATTTTCTTCAGAATTACTGTAGCCCGATGGAAAATGTTTAATTTAAGGCACAAAACACTCGATGAGACTGCATTAGAAAATAACCAGAGGTGAGAATAAATTTAATAAATCAAATGGGCGTTTTATGATGGAACACTGATGGCATGAGTAGCTAACCATGCACGCTACCACATCTGTTCTGTAAAATCTAATGTGTAGAAAGCCAGTGTTGAACATTCAAAGACCCTCAACGCAAGAATCTCCTCAAGTAAAGGGGAGTTATGTTTTGACATGACAGGGGTGCTGTATTTTTACTCTCACCATGTTTTGGGATAACATATTGTAACGTGCATGGATAAGTAGAACGTTGGTCCTTGACCAGGGGCGGATCTACAGGGTGGCAAGGGGTGGCAGCTGCCACCTCTGGGACACAGTCTTGCCACCCCTGTTGCCACCCCATTTATAAATCAGATAATATGTTTTTAAAGTATATTTTATGTACATGCATGGTGAAGGTCAATGAGACCCACACCAAACTCATCTCAAACAGAAGTCGCCGATTTAGAATCCCCCTCCCCCTCACAGGCGCTGATCTACAGGGTGGCAAGGGGTGGCAGCTGCCACCTCTGGGACACAGTCTTGCCACCCCAGGAAAAAATCTCTAGATCCACCACTGTCCTTGACTAACGGGTCAGACCCTTTAGTCAACTGGTTAACATTGTCGCTTGCGGAGTGGGAGACACGGGTTCGTGTCCCGGCTGTGGCGGTTCCCGGACTGCCCCCCGAATTCGCTACATTGGTGTCAGAAGCTGGATGGTGAGACCGTGAGGTCATCGGAAGCGTGTGCGCCCAGAGGCATGAGGGAGCTGATATGCTGAAGCATGGGGACACGCTTCCCGAAGGAGGGGGGTAGTGTAACGTGCATGGATAAGTAGACAGGTTGGTCCTTGACTAACAGGTCGGACCCTTTAGTCGACTGGTTAACATTGTCGCTTGCGGAGTGGGAGACACGGGTTCGCGTCCCGGCTGTGGCGGTTCCCGGACTGCCCCCTGAATTCGCTACAATATTCATAAATTATTTTTGTTATCATCCGACACGTATTGGAAATATTTCTTGCATTAATTTTAATATGCTCTGTTCGTAAAAGTCTTGTCTTATTCCTAGTCTTTGCTACTGAAATAACCCAATACTCCAGCTGGGACTGTTAGTCTCATTAGCTCGAAAGTAATGACTGGAGTGAATGGCTTGTGCTTGCACCCAATTAACCTTGATGTTATTGTAGCAGCGATAAACAAGAGGGCATTCTTAGCAGTGATTATGGGCAACAGTTAGGCAGCTGGGCATGAAACACAGTCATGTACCAAGGACATCCTCCTGGGTATTCTGAATTTTAGTATTGGCCAATAAATCTTTATTGTGTGGGAAGCCGAAACAGCAGGGACAAGTAGAAAAGATCACTACGTCTTTAGCTTCCTCAATAGTTAGCATAGGAACCAACCACACTTTTCTAAAATAAAAAGATAACCCCAAACTATGGGCATTCACAGAAACTGTCAACACAGTTCCAATGGATCTATGACTAGACTGCACAAGAAATACACAACAATAATATCTACTGAGGACAGGGGTATGATGGTTGTACAAACAGTGTAAGGTTCAGCCTAACAACTCTACTTTAGGAAGTAACAACTCTACTCTAAGAAAGTAGAGAAGACTACTTTCTTTACTTACTTTACTTTCTATTACATTCACTAGTTCACTAACCTGGCATTGGCTAGTTGTTGGTCGAGCTCCTCCATTAGGGCCTTGGTGTCGGGGAAGTTGGGCTCCAGAAGACTCTGTTTTCTTGGCCTGCGGAGGAACAGGTGGGGAGACTGTTCTTTGGGTAGGGGTAGCAGGGACACCATTAATGGAGAGCGCTGGGTCAGTATGCTGCTCAAAGCAGGGCGCCTATGCGATCCTCTGAAATGAGCAGGAAATAGTCCTGAGTGCACACACACAATATATATATATATATATACTGTACATGCGGTATATACATGCTGTTTATGTCAAAATCTGGATACATCCTGCATCAAAACCTGTGTCAAATATGCTAGCTCATGGTGTTGTTCTTACGGTGTGGGGAATGTTTTCGTGGCACACATTAATACCCCTAACACCAAACAGACATAATTTGAATCCTGCAGTGTACATAAGCATTGTTGCTGACCAGCTGCATCCCCTCATTGGAACAGACTACACTTTTTAAAATGGATACTTCCAGCAGGACAATACACCATGTCACAAAACACACATCATCTCAACATGATTTAAGGAACATGAGTGTCTTTTGTTCACTCCAATGGACTGCACAGTCCCCACTCAACTCCAGATCGTGACCCTTTCGAATGAGGTGGGATGGGAAATTTGCAGCATGAACATATAAAAGTATGGCTGAAAATCCACAAAAACTGTGTGATACCTTTTATCGAGTTTGCATGGACCAAGATCTTTGCTGGAACATCTATAGCGCTGAGTTGAATCCATGCCGTGAAGTACTCGTTGCTGCTTATGTATTTGTTGTATAAGTATGCACACTCACACTCAGGGCAATGGCCATAATATGCAAATAGGCATTTTGATAGGAATGTGAGGGGAAGTGAATTCCATACAGGGACAAGTTTATGGAGTATATTATGACTCAATTATAGACAGCCAGTGGAAAATTAAAAAAAAATATGAACAAATGAGTCGGTCCTTTCATTTCGATGAAACTGAATATTTTGATGTAGGCCTCACTGTGCGGTAGGGCTGTATTCATAAAGTAAGCTGACCACAGCTGTGTAAACATTCTTAAAATGAGACATTCCTCACATGTTCCATTTGGTCATGCTAAGCAGGAGAAACAGACAACAACATTTCCTGAAGTAATTAGCCACTGGAGCTGCCATGCCAGCCAAACTGTCAAGACCCAGTAAGAAAAACTGAAAACACTACGACCGCGAGGGACTTCCACCACATACTTTTAAATATGTATGGGTCAGCTGGGAGCCGGGGGGAATCATGTGGCATATGTCCCCTCTTAGCAAGTTAACAAACATGAAGGCGAGCTTGTGCTGGTCTGGTCTTGCTCTGAGAGAGAGAGAAAGAGAGAGAGAGAAAGGGTGAGAGAGCAAGAGAGAGAGAGACTGCGTGAGACAGAGTGAGAGAGGGGGCGAGAGAGGGAGAGGGAGCGAGAGAGAGAGAGAGGGAGAGAGGGAGCGAGAGAGAGAGAGAGAGAGTAAGAAAGAGAGCACTGGGCCCCTGACAGCTTAAACAACTGCCAATCTTCTGTCAGAGATGCCAAAGCAACATAAAACAGCCTGTCAGGCAGTTGCTTCTATCACACTAAGATATAAATCAGTCTCAGTCCATCATACATACAGTTGGGGGTGTCTGTCATGCACATCAATCAAGCACAAACTGCAGTACGGCCTAAAATATTAGGTCAGTATCTGTTTAAAATGTCAGCTAGTTGTCACGCGAACATCTGTGAGCCGACCCGGGATAAAGTGGTTTAACATAGACGGATGACTTAACAGTAAATTAAGGAAATAGAAGAAGGCTCCAAAGGGAATTGAGAGGGTGGAGCCATGGATAAATTTTGGAAAGTGTTTTGAGAGCAAATTCCAAGTGACTTCAGTGATTTTGGCCTGGGTTTCTGGGATCAGTATGTAGATAGTACCAACCGGGGAACCACTAATTGCTACCCCTATCAAATTTAGGACATATTCCCTTTAGTCATTCAAACAAGTTTTCCAGAGAACTTTTTTTTAAACACCGCAGTGATTGCAAATAATTTTCAATTTTTGGCAAGGATTATCTATATGTTCCAGCAATGACTGTCTCTCTTTCTGTCTCCTACACTGAATAGCACACACAGAAACACAGTAAGCCCTCTCCAAAGCCTTCTACCCATGTCATCTACCGGTGCTTAATATGACTTGTCTCCTGCTCCTGAGGATCGGCCCCTCCTGACATCCCTGAACCATCCAGGGCAGGAGTGGCATCAGTCAAGTCCTCATCAGTCCTGTTCTTCAAGGCAGGGTTGAAGGTATTGGAGTATAGCAAACGCCCAACCTCCTCTTGGATGCCCCTCAGGTCCTTCCTGCCGAATGTCACCCAGGCCGCATAACAGAAGAAGCTGTACAAGCACTAGCAAGAGAGGGAGAGAGGGTGAAAGGTCAAGAATATAAAGAAGACTTAGTGAGTATTCATGGTCCCAGATCATGCAGCACTCTAAAGGTGAAATTACTCCTTCCTAATGAACATCACGTGGGTCACATTGACAGCTGAAGATATAGACACTGAATGCAGGTGGTGATGGAGTTAGTTAACAGAGAGAAGAGACCATTACTCATGTCATCTTTCAGGGCAAATACTAAAGGTAGCAGGAGTTCATAGGATATTGAAAAACTTCCATATGTGATATTATAGACTATACAAGAAGTTATAAAATAAGGATTCGAACCCTCTGCAACTTGCTAACTACTGAAAGGAAAATAATGTAATTGCACATTAGACAACAAGAAACTGCAGGTGCTTTTTATCTGTCCACGAGGGACCAGAGATTGATAAATAATAAATTAATGAATTTTAACCTACATTCCTTTGAGGCGTTTTATTCAATCCCCTGATTTGTGACCAAAGATCCAGATGACCCCTTTTTCCTGTGCTTTTAAAGGGTTGTGACAGATATTTTAGCACAAAAAGGTCCCATACTGCTCGCATTAAGCTGCTGCTGTTAGCGTATCACAGCCCTCCCTGCCCATCCACCTGGTTAAATACAGGAGAGAGCCTGTGAAAGCAAAGCACCTGTGTCGTGTCAACAAACTTCAGCACTAACTAATTCATTAAGGGCCACCAGGCACAACTAGCACTCAATACTCTTCTGTTCGGCTGCGGACCCTTTGCATTCACTGATGGTGTCCTGGCTTGTCGTTGTTGTATTATTTTTTTGTACACAGGTTACTAACAGGACAAATTTACAAAGACCCATATTTATCCAGTTGCTTAGAGACAGAGGACGGCTCAAGGATTACCAATCAGTTCCTCTAATTCAGAATGACCTTAAATCCATAACTGGTTTTCGGTAGGCCCTCATACTCAGAGACACTTGATAAAGTGCACATCCAAACTTACATCACCTCATCAAAACCTGGCCAGATTAGCTGCTTTATAAAATACAGGGCCTGGCTAACGGCATTTCATAACTATGATGTAATTGGAAAGAGGTGCACACAACATTAATTAGAAGCCTCTGTTTGCACATAGGGTTGATAAGTGCAACCTTTGTGCCAGCAAGTTCTTGTTTTGCACCTACCTTGTATAGCTGGTAGTCTCTATGAGTCACCGACACTCGGCCCCTGTTGGAGCATGAAAAAGGTTCATTGTTTGATTGGTTGACTCTGATTGGTTGACAGCTTTTTGTGGATGACAAAATTAGCTTCCGTACTGGCTCGGAAGCTTAGTGACACAAGCTACAACTGTCTTTGGGTCTGCTTTGGGTGGGGTGATATATTTGTTCAGTTATTACTAATGTTTAGTACTGGGCCCTGTGATGGCCTGGCAGCCTGTCCAGGGTGTCTCCCCGTCTGCCGCCCAATGACTGCTGGGACAGGCTCTGGCATCCCGCAACCCTGACTGGGATAAGAAGCTTGGATAACGGATGGAATTACTGATGTTTTAGTAGTAGTGGAAGCTAGGTTAAGAGGAGAGGTGATGGGGCACCCCAGTTGCTCACCTGGTAGTACACGTATCACATAAGGCTGAGTCCTTACCGCAGTAGCCTGGGTTCAAATCCAGCCTGGGCCCTTTGCTGCATGTCATCCCCTCTCTCTTTCCTGTCTCTCTCTCTCTCTCTCTCTCTCTCTCTCTCTCTCTCTCTCTCTCTTTCAACTATCGCTATCAAATAAATACAGAAAATGCCACAAAAAAAATCTTTGAAAAAAAAGAGGAGAGGCGATGATTAGCGAGCAGCAGTATGGTTTCATGCCGTGAAAGAGCACTACAGATGTGATGTTTGCTTTGAGAAGGTTGATGGAGAAGTATGGAGAAGGCCAGAAGGAGTTACATTGTGTCTTTGTGGATTTAGAGAAAGCATATGACAGGGTGCCGAGAGAGGAGGTGTGGTATTGTATGAGGAAGTTGGAAGTTGCAGAGAAGTATGTAGGAGTGGTGCAGGATATGTATGAGGGCAATGTGACGGTGGTGAATTGTGTGGTAGGAGTGACAGATGGATTCAAGGTGGAGGTGGGATTACACCAAGGATTGGCTCTGAGCCCTTTCTTGTTTGCAAGGGTGATGGACAGTTGATGGAAGAGATCAGGCAGGAGCCTCCGTGGACTATGATGTTTTCGGATGACATTGTGATCTGTAGTGAGAGTAGGGTGCAGGTTGAGGAGAGCCTGGAAAGGTGGAAGTATGCACTGGAGAGAAGAGGAATGAAAGTCAGTAGGAGCAAGACGGAATACATATGCGTGAATGAGAGGGAGGACAGCGGAATGGTGAGGACGCAAGGAGTAGAGGTGATGAAGTTGGATGAGTTTAAATACTTGGGGTTAACTGTTTACAGTAACGGGGAGTGCAGAAGAGGGGTGAAGAAGAAAGTGCAGGCAGGGTGGAGTGGGTGGAATAGAGTGTCAGGAGTGATTTACAACAGAAGGGCACCAGCAAGAATCAAAGCAAAGGTTTACAAGATGGTAGTGAGACCAGCTATGTTGTATGTTTGGAAACGGTGGCACTGATGAAAAGACAGGGGGCAGAGCTGGAGGTGGCAGAATTGAAGAAACTACGATTTTCATTGGGAGTGATGAAGAAGGACAGGATTAGGAATGAGTACATTAGAGAGACAGCTCAGGTTGGATGGTTTGGGGACAAAGCAAGAGAGGCAAGATTGGGATGGTTTGGACATGTGTGGAGGAGAGATGCAGGGTCTATTGGGAGAAGGATGCTGAAGATGGAGGTGCTAGGCAAGAGGAAAAGAGGACGGCCAAAGAGGAGGTTTTTATGAATGTGGTGAGGGAGAACATGCAGGTGGCTGGGACGACAGAGGAAGATGCAAAGGACAGGAAGAGATGGAAACGGATGATTTGCTGTGGCAACTCCTAACAGGAGCAGCTGAAAGTAGTAGTAGTAGTAGTAGTAGTAGTAGTAGATTACTGATGTTTTGATAAAACAACTGAGACTAAATTTGAAGGTGATTTTGATAAAGTCATGTCCTGGGCTTGGAAAAATGCAGGAATCTCTCATTTAAGTGTTACAGTATATGAAGTAAAATGGTCCTCAGTTGGTCCTATAGAGGTTTGACTTACCAGCTGAGTAATGGAATTGGCCTTTGTGGCTCACACCATTCATATGATCATATGACTTATAGGACATGACATTATACACACAAGATAAGACACATTTCATGAGCCCGAGATGTTGATTTAAACATTTTATGATTTAAAAAAGACACTCAGCTTTTTGACAAAGCTTCCATAGCCCCTCTTATTATTATCAACTAGATTTTCACCAACTCTGCCCTCCTTCCAATTCACACCTTCTCATTTAAAGTTGAAAACCATCATCAGAGGCATTTCCAGTGCTTCCTAGCATTGAAATTGTGGCTGAGATTGCAAATTGTTTAATTATAGACACCATGCAGCATTTTGCCTCTATGCAAAGGTTCCAGGTTGGCATTACAATTACCAGAGACGTATTCTGAAGGCAGGGATATCTTAACAAGGTTTGACTCGTGAATTATCAAATCCACCCCTTGGGCAACTTCGAAACTGGAAGATGTTGGCATAAGAACAAAACATTATCCCACAGATTTTACCCTAGATTAATCTGAACAAAACACTCATTGGCATCTGCTCACTTGCCACAAGCCATGTGGTGGTGCTGCGCCATCCCTAGTCCCATGACCAGATTGGCATAGCACACAGCCAACTTCATCTGAGCCAGCTCCACCTTAGCCAAGGCCACCGCCATCACCTGGCACTCTGATGCTTGGCTCACTGAAAGAAATCGAGGGGTACAGGGTTGGAGAATAGGGGAGAAAATCAAGTGGAGACACAAGAAGTCATTAAAAGTAAAGAGAAGGAAAGAGTGAGAGATGAGTAGATCAAAATTTCTTGGGAAAGAGAAAGAGAGGGAGAATGAATTAGTTTAATATGTTTTTGTCTCTCTTATTTGTTCAGCAGGTGCACTTGAACTTTTACTTTTCTTCAGCTCACTGCAGTAGTGAAGGACGTCGGTAAAACTGCAAGTTTGCAACCTATTTTGGCTCACATTTCATATGTTTTTGGTTTTACTTGATACCCACAAACATTTAGATTGCACTCCTTTGTGTGTGCCTTCCATTCTTTGAGGAGTACGGATTCCACTTGATTTTATCTAAATTACATACTTACATCATGAGTGACTTCGACTTGTTCTCTAAGCACTTGTGCTCCATGTAACAGGATATGTAGAGAAGAAGAACACCCAGGAATCCATCCAATTCTTTACTCCTTGGCACAGAGAGGGAAGTAGAAAAATAAAAGTAATCTTGTCCTATAGTGAAATGGCAGTGGAGAAGATGGAGACGGTGTGTGTGTGTGTGTGTGTGTGTGTGTGTGTGTGTGTGTGTGTGTGTGTGTGTGTGTGTGTGTGTGTGTGTGTGTGTGTGTGTGTGTGTGTGTGTGTACATGTACTTATCTCCATAGTCCTTACTTCAACACTGCTATAAAACAGAGTGGAATGGGAGAGGAATGATTCTCCTGCAGCAAAGTGACAGCCACCTCTACAACACAGAGAGACTTTCTGTCAAAACGGAACTGATCTCCATCCGTGACTGACTGAACTTGCCTGACAATTGAAACTAGTTGACTAGTTGGAAAAAAAAACTAGCATCCTCCTGGCTAAAAAATCATAACCCATCCCACATGGAAAAGCAATTGCACATCATCATCTACTCTCATCGGCTTTGAACCTGCCAGAAGTTATGTCTATTGGCTTGTGGACTGATCAGAGAAGACTGAACAGCACCGATATACAAAGCTTCCCTATGGACATGATGTATTCAACTGGCCCAAAGCAGTCTTTGCAAAAGTCTTGAATCAAATGCACAAGGATTTGAAGTATCTGTCTCTCCCTTTGCGGGATGATGATTAATAACAGTTTGGGGTCTTTTTTTTTTTGGTAGTGCTCTTGCCATTTCCTTCCTCACAGCTGTGACACATTATAAGGGGCAAAGAGATGAGAGGAAGGGCAATCGGGATGCCCTTAAGTATTGATACTTGCGTTTAACATTATCAATGGTGACGTGAGCACCCTGCATTGGCTTCACTGAGGGAGCAGAGGGACCAATAGGTTTTCTGATGTTCTGGCGCCCCCTATCGTCTAATGTTGATAACTGGGCCAACCTATGGACACAAAAGAGGGTAAAATCGGCCTGTCTTAACTTGCTTTTAACTTTAGCCATGCGACGAAAAACTGTGTCACGTTCAAAATAAGGAGTCATATTTTTCAATGAAGTTTAAATTATAGTCGCTCTGATTACGTGCGCAGATATTGATTCATTACAAGCTAGTTACTGACTCAAAACTATAGGCTACCTGTCTGACTGCTGCTTAAGATCATTGAAATTGACCTTGGTTTTCCTTCTTTTCTTCAGCGCATCTTCCGCAGTTGCATCATAACTGGCAAAGGAGACAAGAGAATGATTTTATACAGCAAGCTCAATCTGCTAAAAGGGTGAATATAAACAATGAATAAGTGTCGACTCGTTAAACCACTTGTACAACAATACAGTGAAACTCTTGAGAAAATCCCGGCTAGTGTTTTGTACTGTCGGCAGGCCTCACCTAACAAACTCCAGGGTTTGAGCATCGTCGTTCCAGCTCCAGCAACCAGGAGGCGGTACATTCACCTGTTTCAATCAATCAGTCAGTCAGTCAGTCAATCAAACTTTATCTATAGCACATTTCGTAGTCATATAAGTGCACAGATAAACGGAGGGTAATCAATGTTAAGAAAACAAAACAACGCCAAAATGCACACACACACATAGTGTGTCGTACGACTCCTAACTTTCGTGCCAAGCAGGCGTAATCTTCAATGTGTTAAGTTGTTTTATTGATCGGGCGGCGGATTCAAGTGTTTTTCAAGGCACCGTTTCCCAACGTTACAGCGTAGACTTACTGTCTCCCTCTGATGCTTAGGCATTTCTGTTTGCCAAATCTCCATAGTAGTTGGTCAGTTGTTTCCTTCTTCCTTCTTTTATTGTAGCACGGTCTCCAGGCAACAGCCAATGGGGAAGAAGAAAAAAGGAAAACTACTTTACCCAGCATGCAAAGGTGTTATCACGCGGAGATGTGACTTAAGGAATCCTAAAATATACGAAAACTTGTTTATGTTCGTGATGGTTCTTATAATGCCTGTAAGTTCATAAATGTGGCTATTAAAAAATTTTAATTAAAAAAATATATGAAAACCCGCCTGCTTCTGAGGCATTTCATAATGATTGGCAGTTGTACTACAAGTTCATTTAAGTAATCAAATTAAACCCGCTGCACAGTTGTCAAGAACCTTAACATTATATTATCTGAAAACCTGATGTTTTAATTTCATTTTGTATATTAAGCAGAAGTTGTAGCTCTGTGTGTGTGTGTGTGTGTGTGTGTGTGTGTGTATAAAACTTTGTTTAAAGAAACACTCAACAGTAGGGAAAGTGCTCAACAAACAAGGAGCAAAATAATCCAGTGAGTCAAGTAAATTCTTTATGAGACAGTACAAGACTGTTTCATGCCATAAGCAATCAGCAGCTGTCAATAAAGCTGCTTGGAATAGAGACATACGTCGGTCTAACAGAGGGAATATTCAATATGAATTTTAATGCACACGTGTAGCTTTAGAAACAACCGTTTAAAGAATGTAACATCTTTAAGCCGTTACATTTGGTCATTGGCGGATGACCAAAAAAAAAGGACACATTGACCAAAAATGCAAAATAATGGAATATAATCAACCTAATAAGTGCTCTTTTTCAAAGGTCTTCCGTTCATCATTCATTTTCCAAGCCGCTTATTCCAATTAGGGCCGCAGGGTGCTGGAGCCTATTCCAGTGCCTATTGGGTGGAAGGCGGGGAAACATCCTGGACAGGTCACCAGTCCATCGCAAGGCAGACAGACACATTCATGCACACGTTCACACCTAAGAGCAATTTGGTATCTCAGATTCACAAGTCTTTGGACCGTGGGAGGAAACCGGAGCTCTCTGCGGAAACCCAGGTTGATACAGGGAGAACATGGAAACTCCACACAGAAAGGACCCTGGCCTGCCAGCCGGAAATTGAACCCAGGACCTTCTTGCTGTGAGGCAACAGTGCTCACCACTGGGCCACCGTGCCGCCCTGGGTCTTCCTGTCCACATTACAGAAAACTACCCAACTCATCTTATGCAAAAAGCTTTATTAAATCCTTCATTCGAAATGTCAAACCTTCCTGAATGACCTAAGTGACTTCTATGGAAAGGAAATCCATGAAGTCAGCTAAAGAAAGCAACAGGGAGTTTCAAAACACATCATTGACACATAATTTTCACTCAGTAGAGTAAATGTAATGCGTAATCATTAAAAATTGTTTAGGAACTACATTTTAAACAGGGTAGAAGAAAGAAAATCAAGATCTTCTATTACAAACTCTCTATATGCAAAACATAGTGTTCAGTGTTCAGCTGCTCTTTGGGATGATTAGGTGTATGTTTTCGGTCAGGAAGTCCAGCCCCCAGCCTCTCTGCCTGTCTGTCAGGGCATCCGCTGACTGCAGCAGCTCAACGTCACAGCTGTTCCCTGAGGGGCAAAACATCCCATTCAAAACCTCAAAGTAGTCTGCACCCACAACCACAATAAGTGTTCAGCAGAATTTAAGTGATCAAATTTGACAGAATGCCTGTGTCTGTTGTATAAAAGATCTCAACCGAAGCACCCAAAGATCTTTAGTAAGAAAGAAAGCCACTTTATTTTTGTCATTGTGGGTTACAATGAAACTGTCTTCTGCATCTAACCCATCCTATTTTATATACACCCATCCTATTGTATATATTGTATAGGAGCAGTGGGCAGCTGCAGCACCCGGGGACCAACTCCAGTTCTTCTTTCCATTGCCTTGCTCAAGGGCACAGACAGGAGTATTAACCCTAACATGCATGTCTTTGTGATGGTGGGAGGAAACCGGCACACCCGCAGAAAACCCACACAGACACGGGGAGAACATGCAAACTCCACACAGAAAGGACTTGGGATGGCCTGGGGGGTTCGAACCCAGGACCTTCGTGCTGTGAGGCAACAGTGCTAACCACTGGGCCACCATGTATAAACTGTAGTATAATGGCTAACTTGATCTAGATTCATGGTTTTAAGGTGACAGAAATATATGCTACTCCATCACATACGTACTCACCAAACAGCCTCTGCACTTGGTCATTGGGTACAAAAAAGGGAGGACCTGACAGAGGAGGATAACACATCATGCTTTTATTTTCTCAATTTTCATAGTATTGTTTTTTATTTATTTCTTATTGTGACACTAGTAATGATGAGAGGAAGGCTGAATAGATAACACACCTAGAGCTACGTGTCGCAGGGGTCCTCACCAATACGTCATATCTTTGTGTCACTAACACACTCACATCAAGACACAGATTTAGTGCCAACGCAGCTTATTACCTTTGTAAAGTTCAGGATTGTACAGCAAAGTGTCCAAGAGATATCTGCAGTCTTTGGCCATCAGGGAAATGATGAGAGAGGCATACCTGCAGTATTATGGGAGAGATAGCAGCAAGGGGTTTTATCTCAAAATGCTAAAAAGCCATTATGAATAAAATTATTGTGAAGGGAGAGGCCATTGTTACTGGTTAATGACTAGAAAATCACAAATGATTACTCTATCTAAAATATAATTATATGAGAATACAGTTCAAGATTCAATTGATTGACTATATTCCCAAAGTGGGTTTCACTTTCAGGCTGGCAGCCATTTCATTTAGAGTAGCTGTGACAGCTTTAATTTTTTTTTAATAAGTGGCTCCTCTGTCTGAAATGAAACTCGTGTTGCTGGATTCCTCTTGACAGTTGAATTTCAAAGGCAAAATGGAGCACAGTCTTGAATCTTACTTTTCTCTGTCTTTCGGGTTGATGGCCACTAGAGATCCCCTATCCCAAATGGCCCCAAACTGTCCTTCAGTTGAACTGTGAAATTGGAGAACGAGTCGTGAAGTTTGCCTTTCACTTTTACCGAACAGATCTCTTGTTAGGTTACCGAGTGATCAAACATATATGGCTCCCCTTACCTGGAGAAACTGTACAAGTCACATTGGTACAGGGAGATATTTAACTCCGAGCTCTGAGGAACAGATACAGTATGAATCAACATCACAACCATGTGTTTTGGATAATGCATGTAGTCACAACCAATAAAATAAGTAGTCCACCATGCTATAAGCTTCCCGTGTACTCTGTTTTGATGAAAGCTAACCATTGCACATAGCTTTTGCAAACCTTTGCCTGAAACGAGACTCTGATGTGAACAACTGATTGGTTAACAGATTCATATGCACTACGCCTACCTTATAAACTTTTGCACCAGGTATGGTCGGGACAGGCTCCTCACTGTAAGTCATGTTGTTTTCTTCAAAGAACTGCCTGATGGCCTTCTCAGCTATCTCCACGCCTACCACTGAGTGGCCCATGTCTGCGAGCCTGGGTTTCAAACAGAGCGGAGCAGGCATGCACTTAGTAACGTGTTGAAAAAAATCCAAAGTAGCCTCTGCATCGTGTAATCCTTGAATGCAACACCATCCAGTGGAGTAACCCTGACCTTACACCGCTTTGCAGCCCCTCTAATTATGACATGTAAATTATGAAATGTGTGTGTTGACATTTAGATGTTAGACTACAATTTACCACAAGTACTTACTGCAAACTTTATCCTTGTGTCAGCATCTGAACTGCCAGAACTCCCCTCTTACTATTATTATTATTATTACTATTATTTTTGGACCCCCCCTCCCCCTTTTTCTTCCCAATTGTATCCGGCCAATTACCCCACTCTTCCGAGCCATTCCGGTCACTGCTCCACCCCCTCTGCCGATCCGGGAAGGGCTGCAGACTACCACATGCCTCCTCCGATACATGTGGAGTAGCCAGCTGCTTCTTTTCACCTGACAGTGAGGAGTTTCGTCAGAGGGACGTAGCGCGTGGGAGGATCACGCTATTCCCCCCAATTCCCCCTCCCCCTGAACAGGCAGAGGAGGCGCTAGTACAGCAACCAGGGCACATACCCACATCCGGCTTCCCACCCGCAGACACGGCCAATTGCGTCTGTAGGGACGCTCGACCAAGCCAGAGGTAACACGGGGACTCAAACCACCAATCCCCGTGTTGGTAGGCAATGGAATAGATTACCATTGCCACCCGGATGCCCCAGAACTCCCCTCTTAAGAGATAAGCCATTCTAGCCATACCACTTCATGTCTACAGCTTTCCCGCAGAGAGGGAAGAAGAAGCGAACCCCTGTCCGTCCAGCGAGAACTTTGTCAATGTTGCTCTCCAGCATCCTATTGAAATAGACAAACAACAAAGTTGCCATTAGAAGATCACGAACCACTTTGATCACCACAGTTACACAATGCTGACACATGCCATAAAAAAGTTTATTAGCTTCAGACACACAAATAATATGAATACAAACAAAGCCATGCATATACCCTCCTCAAGAAGGTCATACTGCAGGGTGGTCTTGGACGACACAGAAACAATGTAAGATCACACGTTCCTGATTGTCTTCTTCTGATGGAGATTTTAAAGGCATCCTCCAGTGACATTATCCTATTCAAATTTCATAATTTTTTTCAGCACACTTCCCTGCAGAATATATTGCACAATTAGCTATGAAGCTGTGTTCTTGTCTGTTTGTGTGTACTTGTATGACATATCTGACAAAACTTCAAATGGCTGAAAAAAAATTATCAAGGTTGCATTGGGTAGTAGTGACTTAGCAGTCAAGAATGAATAGCAAAGGGATTCTTTGCAAAAACTATCTTGCACAAATAAACAACACTAGCTTATTGGCTGGAACTGCTGAAAAAATAACCCCTGCAATACATAAATGAATGCACAACTAGCATCACCAAAATTTAACTGTGTTCTCTGTACTCTCAAATCTTGAGGAAAAGACCCCCCCCACTTCTCCCCAATTGTATCCAGCCAATTACCCTACTCTTCTGAGCCATCCCGGTCACTGCTCCATCCCCTCTGCCGATCCGAGGGGGGGGGGGGGGTTGCAGACTACCACATGCCTCCTCTGATACATGTGGAGTCTCCAGGCGCTTCTTTTCACCTGACAGTGAGGAGTTTCACCAGGGGGACGTAGTGCGTGGGAGGATCACACTATTCCCCCCAGCCCCCCCCCCCAACAGGTGCCCCGACTGACCAGAGGAGGTGCTAATGCAGCAACCAGGACACATACCCAAATCCAGCTTCCCACCTGCATACACGGCCAATAGTGTGTGTAGGGATGCCCGACCAAGCTGGAGGTAACATGGGGATTCGAACCGGCGATCCCCTTGTTGGTAGGCAACGGAATAGACCACAACGCTACCAGGACGCCCCAGTCTTGAGGAAACTTTAGAATGTTCACCATGAGACAGTGTATCGCCTCTGCATTTTTAGCTTTTCTAATCAACTAATAGCTCTACCAGTTCAAATCCCATTCAAAAGGAATATACATGTGTGAACCCAGAGTGTTATGGTGGGGCGTTTTTGATGCAAATTGATCGGAATTACTTCCTACTTCTCTACAGGTGGGGCTTCACCTATACTAACATACCTGTAACCACATCATATGAGACATCATAACTATACAGTTGTTCATCCCACAAGTTCCGTTAAGGTAAATAACAGCGAGGCCTTTACTTGTGCACATGTGGCTGATGGAAGCCAATTTTGTCGTCCTGCCAGCGTTCCTCCCATTCTCCCAAAGCCATAACCCGATCCGCTTGTGCTGCCAGCATGCTGTTTGCCTGACAGCGACTGCAGAGGGATGACAAAAAGCAAAGAGTGAGGGAGAGATTAACAAACAGAGCGGGAAATAACTCACTCATTCATGTGGCTGGGTGGATGAGAGCGCACGCACATGCATACACAACCAATACTCTAATACCAAGCAGCTCTCAACAGTAAGCTCGGGGCATTTTAAGAAGAGACTCAGGTTGTTGCAAATGGATAACTCGTTACCCGAACAGATAGAACAAGTGTCAAAGGTCATCAAGCCTAAGGTATCCATTGTCATCTTTGCCCTCTTCAGCATGGGTGTAGCCAAAGAGGGGGGGATTGTTCCACCTTCATCAAAAACCAAAAAGGTCCAAAAATTGTATTGAGCGAAACCAAGCAACAGTTACTGTATGTAGGAACAAAATAAGCTCATAGTGGCTACTGCCATGTGATGTTTTTAAGTCTGAAATAACCATTATTTGGTGATTACAAGGTTTAGTAGACTGTAAACTATATTGTATCAGTAGCCATGGTATGTCAAAGGTCAGCTTGCTAAAGATATCCTATGCTTGCAATAAAAAAAGTCCACTTTTTTGGGAAAACATACACACTTTTTTAGTAGATTGACTACAGGACCTGGAAGAGCTGAGGGTTTAGTGTAAGTGTCAATGTACAACCCATCAGCGTGGAATTTATCTCGGGAGCTCAGCATTTTTTTAAATAACAAAATCAAACGACGCAATTAGTCAGGCGATCCGCCTACGTGTGACGTCACTCGCCATGCAGGGCATTATGAAATGGCTTACACAACCCGGCAGATCAGTTTGTGTCAACAGAATATAGTCACGTCCAAACCACCACCAGCTTCAAATTGAATGGAAAAACCTTTCGCCAACACGTCCAATTTAATAGTCGTGAACGCTAAACGTGCCACGCACTCAGTTAATAACCGATTTGACGTTTACCTCCGCGCTTGGCATACAGTCTGCATCAATACCAAGAGAAATGAATTCCGCATGACTTGCTAGATAGAGTCAGCAGCGTACCTTTTCAATAGTAACACTGTCCTTTCACGCTGGCGCGCTCGCGTATGAACACACACTGGTCAACTAGTTCACTTCTGGTGTGGGAGGAGCCTCTGCGTGCTGAGCCGAGGGGAATGGTGCACACGGAGCAGGGGATGCACCCATGCTATGGATGCACCACGTTTTCCCTCCTCAGCTGAGCAAACAATATTCTCTGTCCGGTCCGTTTTCACATCCACTCGTATATTTAATGGGATGACAGTGGTTTAATTGGAATGCTTGTTGATATCGTTCTTTTGACATTAAAAAAAACTTAATCCCCCTTTCAACTTGATTGTTATAGGTCGAGCTCCATTGGAAGATTACTATAACAATAAATCAAATAGATCAAATGCTTTATTAACGTGAAGTCGTGTTATTGCCATGCGTCATTTTTGGTCGCTGTTTTCTAGTCCTGCATCTAGATTGCATTTTAATTCGTAATGCACGTTGTTATCATTTTTTGTTTTGTGAAAGCCGCTACTGAAATTAAATTCAGACTGTGACAGCTGTCACTAATCCTCAGAAAGCCGCCACACTGTTGCTCAACGATTAGACGCGCTCGCCCAGCCGGTCGTGGCTCTCTGTGCCAGGAGAGATGCAGAACGAGTTCTGTTCAACCCACTGTCAGAATGACGGTTTCCTTTTTTGTCGCTAGGTGGCGGAAGAGTTTCGAGAATGACAGTTTTAGTGGCGTGAACCAAAACTCGATTGTTAAAAAAAAAATCCTATTTCTATCGCTTTCATTCTGCACCCGATGAAAAGTCAAGTCAAACGCGCTGAAGTTGTAGTATTTTGATGCAAACGGCGTAACGTGACGATTTTCCTTTTTACAAAAATGTATATTTTGATGATGGGCGCCCAAGAGTTTATCACCATACACCGTAAGGCCTTTTAGCAGCATGAAGTTCATTGTTGTAGCTTGATTCATGAATTTGAAACCGAACAGGTAAAATATAAGCAGGGTGTGTTACCTTCTGCGTGTGTGTGCGTGTGTGCGTGTGCGTGTGTGCGTGTGCGTGCGTGTGTGTGTGTGTGGGTGGGAGGGAGGGGTGGATGTGACGTTTCTCTACGTCGAAATTCCAGTGCGTAATTCGGTGGGTCCAGCAGTGACCCGGCTGCGTGGAACCGCTGGCCAGATGTATACATTGTAATGATCTGTGCCCTCTGGCTATGTTAACTTATAACATTAATAAAGCAAGGACGACTTCTCTCGTGCTGGGTGTTTATTCACCGACCGGATTCCGACTGACGTTGTTACGTACATCACGTGACTTTGTTGTGGCGCTACGGAAAGCCGTAAGGGACATTAGCAAATCAAATATTACTAGCAAATATTACATCTCCCTTTTTCTGAGAAGTGCTGCTTTCTCTGCAGAGATACAGATCACATTGAGCACGTTTATAAGCGAATACAATCTTAATAAGAAAGAATATGAAAGTGGAACTCATATAACTGGACTGCAACAAAGTAGTGTAAAACATTTCCTTCACTGTCTAAATGTGACACCATAATAACATTTCATCTTTTTTTTTTTCATTTCATTACTGGTAACTGCAAACAGCAGGTAGGTACATAAGGTAAGTGAACGCTGTAAATATTTCTTTTCAAAACATAGCAGGTATAGTACAGGTTGGTGTAAAATTCTCTCTTTTTTTAACATTCATAAGTCAAGGATTTGTCTTGGTTTGATCGTGCGACCTGACCTCGTGGTGTAACCAGGCTGTGTGTCTGGTTGTCGCTGATTGTTCGTGTCTGGAGGTTCAGCATGCTCTTGCTGATGGGCTTGTGTGTTGTTGTTAACGCTGGTAACAGTCTGCTGTGAAGTGTGTGTGTGCGTAGTGTGAGTGTTCACTCTGCTTTGTCGCAGGTGTTGACGGTTGCGTTGGTAGATCTGACCTTCTTTGGTTTGGATGTGGTAGCTCCTGTCTGTGTTCGCTGGTCTTTCCACAGTTGCAGGTCTCCAGGATCCATCCTCCTGCCGGAAGCGGATTGGTGTGCCTGCGGGCAGGTGGGGCAGAGGTTTGGCTGTTCGGTTGTAGTATGCCTGCTGGCGCTGTTGACATACCTCTCTCCTTTTGTGAACATCCTCCTGACTGGCGATCTGTGGCTGCAGGTGTTTTGCTGTTGATGGGAGAATGGACCGCAGCCTCCGACTCATCAGTAGCTGTGCCGGTGATTTCAGGTTGTCCACCGGTGTGTTGCGATACTCCAGTAAGCTCATGTAGGGGTCTTTGTTCTCAGCTTTGGCTTTGTCCAGGATGCGTTTGGCCGTCTGGACAGTCTTCTCGGAGAGGCCGTTGCTCTGTGGGTAGTGGGGGCTTGTGGTGGTGTGTGAGAAACCCCATGTCTGTGAGAAGTTGCGGAACTCACCAGAGCTGTAGCACGGACCGTTGTCGCTGATGATAGTCTCGGGGATTCCGTGTCGAGCCATTGCTGCTTTCAGCTTCATGATGACGGCAGATGAGGTGCAGCTGTAAAGTCTTTCTAGCTCGAAGAATCTGGAGTAGTAGTCCACAGTGACTATGAAGTCCTGTGAGTTCCATGTGAATAGGTCTGTGCCTATCACTTGCCACGGCCGCTCGGGTATGGCGTGTGACATCATTGGTTCCTTTGCATTTGCGCTGCGCCGTTCTTGGCATATGCTGCAGTCTGCTACCGCATCCTCGATCTGTTTCCCCATGCCAGGCCAGAACAGTAAGTCTCTTGCTCGGCATTTGCTTTTTTCCACGCCAAGGTGGCTGGCATGGATGCGCTGTATCATGTCCTTGCGAAGCTTTTGGGGGACAATGATTCTCTCACCTTTGAATAGGATACCGTCCATTTCTGAGATTTCTGCTCTGTGGTTCCAGTATTCCTGGATGCTGGGCGGGCACTTTTTCTTTGTGTCTGGCCAGCCAGTGAGTGTGGCTCGTCTGAGTGCGGTGAGCTGTGGATCTTGCGCTGTTTCCTGCTTGATTTCTGTGAGTCTTGTGTCGCTCACAGGGATGTTGCTGAGGACTGTGTGCACTTGGGCCTCCATCCCTTCCTGTAGGTCACTGTCGTGGTGTTCTATTGACTTGCGTGACAGTGTGTCGGCCACCGGTATGTCCTTACCGGGGCGGTGGATGATTTGGATGTCGTATTTTTGGAGCGCCAGGATCATCCGTTGCAGCCGGGGTGGTGCTGCTGCCAGTGGCTTTTTTAGTATTGCCTCCAGAGGCTTGTGGTCTGACTCCACAATCACTTTTCGTCCATACATGTACTCGTGGAACCTCTTGCAGCCGAAGACCACAGCGTAGAGCTCCTTCTCTATCTGTGCGTAGTTTTCTTCAGTGCTGTTGAGTGACTTGGACGCATAGGCAATTGGTTTGCCATCTTGGAGCATGACAGCCCCAAGGCCACTTTTGGATGCATCCACTTGGAGTCGCAGCTCTTTCTGCGGGTCGAAATATGAGAGTACTGGACCTGGGTGCTGTGTAATGAGATTCTTCATCTCTTGGAACGCCTTGTCGTGGACTGCATCCCACACAAACTCACTGTCCTGTTTCAGAAGCTGTCTGAGGGGTGAGTTTATCTGTGAGAGGTGTGGAGCAAATCTGGCGAGGTAGTTGATCATGCCGAGGACTGTCTCCAGCTCTGCTTTGTTCTGTGGGGGTTGCATGTCCTTGACCGCCTTCACCTTGTGTGGGTCTGGTTTGATGCCTTCGTGTGAGAGCGTGTGGCCGAAGTAGCTTACCTCGGACACGCATATGTGACACTTGTCGGGGTTGAGCCTCACCCCTCGCTCCCTTGTGCGCTTCAGCATCGCTCTGAGACGCTGGTCATGTTCCTCTTTAGTCTTGCCGAACACTAGTATATCGTCCACTATGGCCGTCACACCGTCCAATCCTTCATATGTTTCATCCACGCGTCTCTGGAACTCGTCTTGAGCGGACACGATTCCGAATGGCAGTCTGAGGAAACGATACCTGCCAAACACTGTGTTAAATGTCGTCAACATTGAGGATTCAGTGCTCAGTTTGATGGCCCAATAGCCTGACCGCGCGTCTAACACGCTAAAGTACTCAGCTCCAGCAAGCTTTGTGGTGGCGTCCTCCAGCGTGGGGAGGGGGTAGTGAGGTCGTTGTATCACTTTGTTAAGAGCTCTGGGGTCTAAACACACTCTAAGTTTGCCTGTCTTTGGCTTCTCAACAATGACGAGTGCGTTCACCCATTCTGTGGGTTCTGTTACCTTACAGATTATGCCGCCTTTCTCCATGCTGTCAAGCTCGTCCCTCAGTTTGCTGCGTAGGGCGATGGGGATTCTGCGTGGCGGGCAGACGACCGGCGTTGCATCTGGTGTGACGCGGAAGGTGCACTCGCCTGGGAACTCTCCTATTCCTTGGAAAACATCTGCATACTCATCCATTATGCTCTGTGATGTGACATTGTTTTCCTCGCTCACAGCCATCACTATTTTTACCAAGTTTAGGTCACGGCATGTTTTCATTGCCATGACTGGTGGGGCGTTTGTGTCAATGACGTAAAAGTCCAGCATAATTGCATTGTCTCTGTACTTACATTTGAGTTTGCATGTGCCTTTCACGCTCAGCGCGCCTCCTCCATATTCAGTGAGTCTGTGTATTGCTGGTTTCAGTGTCACATTTTTGAACAGCGCCTGGAACAGGTTGGTGGGAATAGTATTGGCCTGTGCCCCAGTGTCTAGTTTAAACTTTACCTTCTGTGGAGGTGTGCCAATTCCAACCTCTACGTAAGCCTGCTCGTTGCTTTTTCCGTTGTTCTCTATTGAGATGCAGTCTATGTACAGCTCTGTCTGTTCTCCCACAGCGGTGCTCTCCACTGTAATGTTGTCGAAGTACAGTTCTTCCTGCTCTCTGTCAGTGGTGTACTCTTCTGGGTTCTCTCCGACGGCATGTACTGTGCCGCGGTAGTACTTTGTCTGTCCCTGGGAGCTAGACTTGCATACTTTAGCAAAATGATTGAGCTTCTTGCATTTAATGCATTGTTTACCCTTAGCTGGGCAAGTGGCTTTAGCGCCGTGTAGCCCTCCACAATAGCTACACGCCCTAGCGGCGGTGCTAACGTTACCCTCCCTTTGTCTGAAGTTAGCGTTAGCTGCTTTGGGTGCGTTCGGTTTGTAAGTCTTTCTGCCTATTGCGTGCACCGTTTCATGTGTGCTGCCCTGGCCCATAGACTTTAGCTGTTGCTTTGCTAGCTCGTGTGAGCGGGCTACATCTATGGCCTTTTCTAGCGTTAGCTCAGCTCCCTGGCTAAGTAGCTTTTCTCTCACTCTGGGTGAGTTGGTGGCAAACACGATGCGGTCCCTGACCATCTCGTCGGCATTTGGGTAGCCACAGTCTTTGACTAGGAGCTTTAGCTCAGTTATAAATTGTTCTAAGGATTCACTCTCTCCCTGCATCTTTTCATGAAATTTATATCTGGCATAAATCGGGTTTGCTTTGGGGGTGATGTACTCAGTGTACTTATCGTAGTACGTTTCTAGCTTCTTGGCTTGTTCTCCGCTGAGTGTCCAAGTGTTGTGCACATCGCGCCCTTTTTCCCCTATCCAGAGCAGGAGGTAGCTGCATTTCTCCTCTTCATTCTTCCCGCGCAGGGGGCCCGTGAACATTAGCTCCGTTGTTTGTCGAAATCGTCTCCATGCTTCAGGTAAGTTCGCCGATTCCCAGTCCATCCGTGGAGCTGGAACGCCGTACGAATCCATATTGGGTATTTAAACTCCGCTACTCTGACACCATGTAATGATCTGTGCCCTCTGGCTATGTTAACTTATAACATTAATAAAGCAAGGACGACTTCTCTCGTGCTGGGTGTTTATTCACCGACCGGATTCCGACTGACGTTGTTACGTACATCACGTGACTTTGTTGTGGCGCTACGGAAAGCCGTAAGGGACATTAGCAAATCAAATATTACTAGCAAATATTACATACATGTTTGCTTTAAAGCGTCTGTGAAGCGACGGAGCCAATCACCAGCGCCGGGGGGCGGGTCGTGACGGAGATGTTTGGGATCTTGAAAATGGACAATTTAACACGCACGTCCGTATTTCGGCGGCCAACATGTGTGTGTACGCTGAATTAATTCGCAAATGCCCGGCCGAGGAGTGAAAAGGAAAGAGGGGAAGACCGCGGCGCGCCACTTACAGGTAAGGTAAGGGCGAGTGCAAAGGGTGATGGTGTCAAGTGCTCTCTCTCCGTGTGTGAATGAAGCCCGTGTCTTTATATTGCAAACGTCTTTGTCGGCGTTCAGGATTGTATTGTTGTAGTTTGACGGTGATTGTTCACCGGGTTGTCTCACACTGCGGGGTGTCGATGGAGTGTTTCCTTGTCGGGAAACACGGGTTTATCTTGGCCATGAAGGCGTTCAAAAGCGTTGTGGATGAAGTCATGCTCGCTTCGTCTTCTTTTTTTGTATATATGTTCAATGATATTCACTAAGGTCCCACGTTCACTGACGGCAGTAAAGGTTACGATTTGGGATTGAAACCCATTTACAAGGTGCTTATTTCCACGTTGTGTAGCCCGCAAGTGTCAGCAGTCGCCTCAGTGTGTTGCTTGATAGCGTCTAGCAGCGCACCTTCACTTGGAGAGGTGTGTGTGTGGGGGGGGGGGCACACTCCTCTTTGGGAAGGTGGGACAAAAACAGAAGCAGGTTGGCTCTACCGATGAAGGCTCACCCGGTGAAGCAGATCGCTCTGTCTACTATGTACACAGAGAGAAGAGCATGGCCATGTGTGCAGTGTGGCGGTGCAGTGGCCTCTATG